>NW_009621317.1:0-13711 GCF_000690535.1 Cariama cristata | reverse complement strand
CGCCCTTGCGTCCCGTATCAGCTTCACGTGGGCGGCCGCAGGGTAAACATGAAACGCTGCCGTTGGTAAATTCCGATTTGGAGTCTTGACAGCGTATTTCCAAAGGTATAACATCTTAATCAAATTTTAAAATAAAACATCCCAGCGCTGAGCTCCATCATAAACCTAAAAATTATATAACACACATGTTTTTATGCTTTGCCAATTACATTTGAAATAGGGACTGTTTGTTTCAGCCCCTCTAAAAATGAGGCGAGGATGAGAAAACAACCTATTTCCTTATTAGGTTCAGGAGTCAAAGGACTCAGCCAGGAGCCGCAGGCTTCAAGAGCATAGAAGATTAAGACATATATTGGATTCATGATGGAGGGCACAAAGTTCATTTTCAAAATAAAACAGAATTTTATTCATATTCCTTTTAAAATTCAGATTGCCATTTGCCAGCTGACCTGTGACATGGCAGCAGTGTATTACATTTTCAATGAGCAGTCTGTCTGGAGCTGGCAGGAGAAGAAACTGCTTCCTGGTTGAGTTTTTTCACCACCTTTAAATAGTAAGAATTTGTCAGGATTGTTGTCAGAATGGTAGCCGGTGCAAACAGGGACAGGGTAGCATATTTATTTTTAATAAGGAGACATGCAGAATAGCAAACTCACTGGCATTATGCACTGAATAGGGCTAAAAAAAAAAAATAAAATTTAAAAAAAAAAATAAATCAGAGCTCATTTGCAATTTGTATGTGGAAATCAGGGGTGGAAATACTTGGCAGATACATTGAAAATAAAAACAAAAGCAGACCAGGAAAAAAAAATATACATCTATATTTAAAAAATAAAATGCAAAAGCAGTTTAAAGCAAGTTTTCAGAGAGTGTAAGTCAAGCCAAGGTTTTCTATAGCGAGGAGCTAGATTTATCTAGCTCACCATCTGTCAAAATTATATTACAAAAGGCACATATGCAAAGATACAAGACTACTGATTTTCATATATATTAAAACCTGCAACTCCTGTGGAAAATGAGACTCTGCATGTGGCGCTGCCCAAAAGCTCCCATGTCCGACTGTCGGGGCTTTGCCGTAATTCAGCCACTCCCGCCGGGCAGGGGTAGAGGGGGACGTTCTGACGGGGTCCGTCAATGCAACCACACACCCCCGCGACCCCCCGTGCCCTTGCACGTCCGGCTGTAGGGGAGCACCCGGATAATCCTGCGCTTGAACCTGACGTGCCCAGCGCAGGGAGGAAGGGGGACCTGGGGAAAGGGGGACCGGGGGGTTCTGGGCTGGGTGCCCTCGCCTCCTCCCCATCACCGCCGGGCCAGCCGGGCAGTGATGCCATTTCATGGTCTGAGCAAGGAGGATGAGACAACCAAGCTCATTTTCCCTCTTGGCAGGGTTCGGAGCCCACCTTTCTGGGGTGAAACAGTGGGAACCCCAGGTCCCTTTTGGTCTCGCCACCAATTATTTGTGTATTAGATGGCTTTTGTCATTGCAATCAAACACCAAGTACAAACTGCACTGCTCTCCTGATAACTTAATCAAGAACTCTCTGCTTCAATCTACCTGTAGATAAAATCCAGTGTATATTTTGACACGGAGAAACAAATCCACTTACTGCAGGTGAATTAGCTAATCATATATCAGTAAAAACATACCTCGTGCTCAGCGTAAGGATGATGATGAATATAAATTCTCCACACGCTGAATTTTAAAATTTTTCTAGCCTAGGCTCTCTCATGTAAGCCATGTTAACCTGCAATCTGTAAATACTTATATGTTGACAATGCATAAGCAGTATAAGCAATTTTGTTGGCAATCTATTTTACTTTACGAACAGCTGAGCTCTAAGGCAGATCGCTTCGGCGTTAGCTCAGGATTCATGGCAGGAGAGCAGGAGGGACGGCTCCTCTCTGCTGCTCCCAAACGGGTCTCCAGACTTGATCGTCGGGGGTATTGCAACATTATTTTTGATATCTGAGCCGGCGTTGTGAGCAATGCCAGGCATCTCGCCCCATCAGCGCTCCTCCGTGGGTGCTTTCGGAGAGGAGTGACATACGGCTGTTTACATTTCTCATCCGTGAGTCAGATCACATCTCTCTTACCATAATACATTTTTACCCAATGCAAGGGGACTTAATTGACCACAATGTCACCTTACATATATTCATGAAGTACAGCTAGCAGGTATAACGACCGATTTTTAAAAGTCCGAATCTGACAAAAGTATAAAAGAAAAAAAAAAAACAGCACAAAACACTTCTCTTTTTTTGCAGCATCAATGCATTTCAGATCCTGTTTTTTATAATTCTTGATGCTCATCATGTTACATATTGGCTCAGTTTAGAATATAAACCATTTTAAAATGCCAACCTGCAAAACCGTGCATTTACTTCGTATGTTAATTTATCAAACTGTGTCTGGTAGAAGTAAGAGGTGTTAAGGCTAGTTATGTATTAATATTAACAGTGTTACACTACTGGTATATGCTAGTGCTACTTTGCGCATTAATCACAAGAGAAAATTCTGGCTGTTCGGACTATTAACAGCATTTAAATCGCTAACGCCGCGGAGGAAGAGGTTCGATCTCTGCAAACATCCCCTGGCCGCGGTGCCGTAGGCTGTCTTCGGCACCGGCACGGTGCCCGTTCTCCCCGGCAGCTCTCCAGGGAGAAGTTGTACCAAGGAAAGGTGGAGGAGAGGAAGAGCCCGGACCCAAACCTGAGCCGAGGTAGCCCACAGCAGCCTGCACTAATTCAGCTGAGGAGCGGAGCTCCTGCTTCGCTTAGCGCATCCTCCCAAACCCAGTGCTCGGCTCCTCGTTCGGCATAAAATACAGAATCCTTAATTGGTGCGTGCTTCTCCAACATGTTTTTAATGAAAACGCGGCACATAACTCTTAGTTTGTTGGCTGGCAGAGCCCAATTTACAAAAGTGGGAGTGCAAGATAAGAAAAGAGTACATCTGCAAAGCAGGCTGTGCAATGAATCACGCAGTGCCAGAGTTGAGCAGAATATAATTGAGTCCAACATCTCTGAGCACTTTCACCATAATTAATGATAATCTGTAACAGAGGAATCTGAGATTCCAGTTCAGAGAACTGTTTAATTAGGCCAAGTAATGAAAGCAGAAGCAGTACAAGAATATGGCCTGCCTCATGATTAATGATTCATGCTACTGAACACAAAAGTGCCGCACCGTTAACTCTAACGGATGCTGCATCTCTCTGGCATTTACAAAATAGTGAAATGCATGCATTTTTGTGTTTTAAAGATGTAACTGGCAGTATCCTTTTCTGAGCTATTTACATGATAAATATGGTTGCAAAGGTAACCATCTTCCTCTCGGGTTCTTTGCTCTGGGGTACTTTAAGATAAATATGGTATCTGCCTGAACATCAGTATTAAGGTAAGCTCTCCTCCACTGCTCAGTAATTAATATCTTCACTTTTAAAGTTAGTCAAACACAGATGTTTTTCTTTTGTACTTTGATAACATAGACAAGCCCTGGTGAAATGATGCGCTCTCAGTGCAGCTACAGAGATACATTAGCTCTCTGGAAGGAAAAAACAGTTCTGTTCATAAGATACAAAATGTGAAGGGGGAAAAAAAAAAAAAAGAGATATGAAGAGATGGTAAGTTTTTTTGCAGGTTTCCAGTATTGCTGGGTCAGGGTGCAAAACATAGAGCAATTTGACACGGAATTGCCCTGGAAGTGTAAGGGACATGACAAAAGAAGTGGTAAGACTGCCTGGGGCTTTAACTTACAAGCCAGCAAATTATATGGGTTTTATGTGACTATTTACTCCGCCATTCAATGAAACAAGGAGTACTACTTATCACGGGCACTGCAGAAGCCCACGGTACATATGCAAGGTCTGAGATAAGAACACTTTTACAAAGAAGCGTGTTCACTAATGTCTCCATTCACCACCAGATTAGGTCTCCTTGGGTGCCTGCTTCAGAAGTGCCCCCACCGAGACTAATACCCGTGCAGGAGACATTATCTGCTCTCTGGCGTAATGGACCAACATTTCCACTCTGCCACCATCCTTCCCTTCGTGGGGAGGACCCCCTGCCCAGCACCCTCTCCTTCCACTCTCCTCCCCATCCCAGCTCCTTCAGCGCGATCCATCTCCCGACGGCAGAGCTTGGTGCATGGCCAAGCTGTGGGGACATCGGGGGCTCCAGCAGAGAGTCAGGGGGTGCTTTAAAAGGGTCAGGGGGTGCTTTAAAAGGGAGATGCAACACTGGGCAGGGTGAGGAGCACTTTGGGCTCTCCTAAGATGGGTCCTTCATTCCTCCTGGCAGTCTGGAGCTCATGGGTGTGGTGGAGGACTGCAGCCTTCCCATTACAGCATCGCACAGCCAGGCAACCCCTCCCTGTCCCTCTGCCTGCTTTGGTACACCGGCACCAAGAAACCAGCTACCACTACAACTTTTTGTAAGTACACTTCCATGAAGGAGAAAAGCTTAAAAAAAAAAAAACACCACACCTAAAATGATAGGAGAATGGATGTGTTTAAATTATAATGTCAAATAATAAGCAGGGCAACTTGTGAATCTTTAATGGACGTTTTAAAGAGCTCATAAACTTTTGGGTGAGATTACAGAGGCTCTGAACCTGTCAAACACAGCTTAGTTATTCTAAAAAGATAAACTAGCAACCGTAGACCAAAGAGTTTCACATCTGTGGAAGGAAAACTATGGAAAACCCTCCTGAGGGAGGCAGGGCGAGGAGGAGGAGGGTGTGATTAAGGACAGCAGCATGGCTCTCAGCATGCTGGATCATGCCTAACTAATCCCCGGCGTTCTTTGAAGATATTACTGCCACGGTAGATAAGGGAAATTCAGTAGATGTAGTATACTTAAATTTTCAAAAAGACATTCGACAAGGTTTCACCATGCAGATTAATGCCCAAGATAAAGGTACACAACTGGTTTAGGAATAGAAGACTTCACATCACACCGGTCCGACTCGATGGGCTGGGGGTATATTTTCCAGTCACACCGGGCTGGTTTAAGAGTCAGATCCAGCCTTGTCTAGACCTTGCTCCTAGGTGAGACACAGAGTTTGCCGACTGCCCTGGTAGCCACCAAGTACCCCTGCCAAAAAGAACTGCATGCCTTGGCTGAGCTCTCAGGTGCTTGGGAAAAGTGTGAGACTACCTGAGTGTTTTGACGTTTGTTTCTCGTAATAATTTATATTCTCAAAAAAGAAGAGGAAAACCTTAAAAAAAAAATCTGAAGAGATATCAACGGACAAACCCAGCCCAACCTGGACAGGTTTGGGTCATGTTAAATAGAGAGCAGCAGTGCAACTCTGGCTAACCAGAGGAGCAAACGAGGAGATTTGTAGCAGCTCACGACTTCCAAATATACACAGGCTCCTGCTTCCCACAGACCACAGCAAGGGCTCGGTAACAGCCGTCAAGAATTTTGGCGATGGGTGATTCCCGTAAGGACACGAGGAAAGTTCCCATCAGAAATCAAAGAAGCACACAGTGATCGTTTCGCCTTCCCCCCATAACATACAGGCTACTCAAGGCGTCTCCTCCGTTCTTGCCCAGAGCACAGTAACTGCTGGCCTAAGGAGTTTTTAAGGAGTGCATCTCATCTCTGGTTAAATACATCAGGTGGCAGACAATTCAGCCTGTCTGTTTGCAAGAGGTACCGATGGCTTATGCTTACCTATTGTTAATCAAAGCGGTGGTCACAGCATCATGGTAGAATCTCAGAAATTAAGCAGTATCATCCTGAGGTCTTCAAAGCTGCTATGATCTGCCCCAACCTGTGATTTATTCTGCACTGCACTGTGCTAGTAAGTGATATTAGTATTTAAATTAGAGGCATTTTTCCCCCAACCAAAAGATCTAGGTAACTCTGCGCTCATTGTTCTCTGTCAGTGGCCACTGTCTGCAAACTTGTAATGAACATTTTTGCAAATGAAACTCAGCTGCTTGAGAGTTTAGAAAGGAAATGTAGAAAAGATATAGCTGAAGAAACGTTTTTAAACTAAAGTTAGCATCCTTAATTTTTTCCCATCGTCAACTCAAGAAAAATTAGCATGATGACGTCTGGCCTCACTGAGAAAATAAACAGAAAAGGAAGTGTTGAAATCAGCCAGTGCTTTCCACTTTCTGATGCCAAATACTGACTTATTTTAGGTTTCTTAAAAAGTATTAAACAGAGTTCAAGGCTTACGCCACTGGGAGATGAATACAGTGAGCCTGGCTTGGCCGTTTGTGAGAATTACTGCGCAAACACGGCCAGGGTGTTTTTCTTGGAATTTGTTCCTGTAAAAATTATTCAGAGAGGGAAAAGCTGCAATTCACAAAAACCTCATCACTGAAATAGTTTTCCTGAAACCCTGTTACTTGGAGGGGGGAGGGAGGGGTCGAGGTTCTTCACCCAAAGGGTTGTCAGGCACTGGAAGAGGCTGCCCAGGGAGGTGCTGGAGTCCCCATCCCTGGAGGTGTTTAAAAGAGGTGTAGGTGTGGTGCTTAGGGTTTAGTGGTGGGCTTGGCAGTGCTGGGTTAACGGTTGGACTCGATGGTCTTAAAGGTCTTTTGCAACCCAAAAGAACCTATGATTCTATGATTCTTGTCTCTTTAAATAGCAGCAAGGACTCCTCCAGAAATTAGATTTATAGCAACAAGGCCAGCCAGAGTGAGAGGCTAAGGAACGTTTCTATGCATAAAACTACAGAGAAAAAAAAAAATAATAAAAAAGGCGACTGTAAAGCACGTGAAACCTCAAACCCTGGTGAGGGGAGAGCTGGGGCAGCCCCACGCTGTGCAGGCAGCACAGCCCACCCCGAGCAGCCGGAGGAGAAGGGCTGCAGCCACCGCACGGGACGTTTCTTAGACGAGTGCCGACCGCTCTGCACACTGATGCAAACCAATGAAAGATAAGTACTATCACAGAAAATAAAAAGTAGCAATTCTAAAAATCTGGTTATCTAGGCTTTCTCTTACATCTATTTACTTGTATCTCCCTTTTCAATGGCTTGAACATGCTCCAGTGGTGTTTTTATCCAGCCTGTCTTACCTGAAACCTCACCAGCACTCACCAGTGCACGGAAGCAGGGGTTTTGCACTTATTTTTGAACAAAAGAAGTGAGAGTCTGTGTTTGTTCTGTGGTTCCAAGATCCCCATCTGGGGCTGATGCAGATCCGCTTCTGATGCCAGGGAGGAGAGGACCCAGCACAGCTCCTTCTCGTCCTTCCCTGCTTGGGAGAGCGGCAAAGGCTGCAGATATATCTGCAGAGACCCAAACAAACTAAACTAGTCCCTTCGACTGACTAATACTATCATTTGAACAGCTGGATTTATTGACTTTGCAAAATCAATAGCTATTTTTATTAATCATCTTTAGATAGCATGATGCTCCTACTATATCTCTTTCAGTGACTAATACAATAAATTTCCCCTTTTGATGTTCCCTGACATTTGAGCAAATTAAATGGAGCATTAAATATGATCCTCTTTGGGACAAAAGTGGGCAGAATCATTTGTGACTACTTTATTAACTGCTATGAGGATACTGGCAGCACCTTCAAAAATGTTGTTCGGCATGCAATATTTATTATTATTTAAATTTTTCAGAGCACTGCTATATTACTATGGATCAAATGGTTTTAGTTTTGTGAAATGGAAATATTTCCATATTTATTTTTATTTTGAACATGGTACCAGCTGAGGAACGAGCGTCCATCTTTGCTATATGTATTACAGGAAATATTTATAAAGTATGCTTTGGACTTAAAATGGACGATATCCCTTAAAAAGTTCACATATAAGTAATTTTGCTATGAAGTAGTTAAATTGCTCTTTTTTAAATGTAATTGTGTAAGAATTATTTTTTTATTCTGGAAAAGTGACATCAACTAACACGCTTTGACAAAAGAAGAAGTGGTCAATTAAATACTACGGCCCGGAAAACCGCATGGGGGGAAGTTGCCAGAGTGGGGATTCCTGATCCCCAGTCAGATCCCGTGCAGGTCCACAGGGATTCTGGTACATTTTCAATGCACAGTCACATTTACCCTCAATGTATTTTATATCAGCTGCTCCTGGCATTTGCATTTGAATTTCCAAATCACAGTAAAAAAAAAAAAAAAGAAAAAAAGAAAAAAAACAGCATACAAATTACATCAGTTGAACATTCACTTTATCATCATCTTACAGCGGAGGTATTTCAGCAGAAAGTATGCTAAGAAGTAAATTATAGAACCCCCACTGTGGGTCAGAGCGGCAGAAGTAAGATTGGGCTATTTCTGTCGATCAACTGTTTATCAGTTTTTGCACAAAACATCCATTCAGCACCTAGATGTGCCTAGATTATGTCTTGATATAAGATTAATGTTACACAGCTTTCTTCCACTTCCACCAAAATTGAAAGTAAAATTCCCATCATCTCCCACAGAAGCACAAGTCCTTTTGTAACAGCTAACTGCATCTGCCGGGCAAACATTGAAGTTTCAGATTAAGAAGATAAGAACCAATTGACATAAAATAAGAACTGTCCTGAATTTTATTCCCAGGCTCAGAATGAACCCAGACATGAACTTTGATTGAATCTGGAGTATAAAAAGAAATTACTGCTGACCTCCTCCCAGACAAACTGCCTCCCTTCTAGAAGCAATACAGGTGTGTTAGCACAGCGCTTAGCTTGAGCTAATTAGCCCTGCAAAGAAACTAATTAACCCAAGATGAGCATTGTCTTAATACAACTATGCTATTTTCAGTGTCCAAGGGGTACAAAATGACAGCGGGCAGCTCTGTAGGTGGATTTCTGCCCCAAAAAGGCTGAGGTGGGCAGGGCTGGGCATCCCTCCTCACTGGTGGCATGGGTCACTGGTGGCATCGCCTCTGCCCCTGCCACTGTGGGACTGAGAGTTGGCCAGCTGCAGCAAAAAGGCTACAGCAATGTGTATTTACTGGGTCTTGGGGGCAAACACGTGCACACTCAAATTCTCTGTATATTCCCTGCCAGCTTAAGCAGCATCTTCCTCTACCTCCCCGATCTTCTCACACAGCCTGCCCTCCTCCCCGGAGCACCGTCCACCCAACCTCTGCATCCAGGCTTGTCCCTGCCCTTCAGATGTCCCTGACCCAAAGACAGCCTCCCCCTGAGCCGCTGCCTTTGTGGACCACCCAGCTGCATTTCTGGGCAACAATGTCCCAGTAGCCATGCGTTTCTTCTCATGCATCCTTCATGCAACCCTGGACCCCCTTCCAGCATCAACCTCTTTTGCCCCAAACTGCAATTATTTTTTTCTGCTTCCTTTCTTTATCTGGTAACCTCCTCTTCTTCATACACTTCACTCAGCACCCGAATCTTTAAATCTCACCTTTCCAGTGCCTCTCTCCAGCCTTTTTCCCTTAGCCCCCTAACCAGGAATGGTTTCTTTCAGTTGTCACCAAAGTGACAGTAATAGCTTTTACTACACTACTAGCTGGTCTCAGGAAGCTGTGACACATGCAATTTGAAAGTATAAAAATAAAATAAAGTCATTAAAGTGGATGAAACACCAAGACTGCTGCCCCAGGGGCAGGGGAGAAGACTGAGACCAGGAGAAGGCTGGGGAGAGCATCCCCTTCCCGGGATGTCCCTTCCTCACCAGTGATCCATTTGCAGTGTGCACCAGAACCGGGGTATTTCTACACTCAAGTTTCACCCACTACTCCTAATCGTGCTACTCTTTGTTATCTCAGCTGTCACTAAAGTTGTCTGGATGGGACTGAAATGCTGTGTCAGTGGTATGTGCTAATGACAGGCTCTTAAAGCTTGTCTTGAAATTAATTTAGCAATAGAGCACTACCAGAAGGTTTGAACAGGAAGACATGATGCTACGGGGTCTAGGCCTCTGGTGAAGAACTTGTGTGGAGTTAGTGCCCAACCCACAGTGCCAAAGAGCATCTCTGCCGTGTTTGACAGGAGCCGGACCGGGCGCTCACCGACAGCAGGGCATGGCCGCTCCAGAGGGATGGGCATTCAGGGGATCTATTTCAAGTGACAAAGATGATAGTCACTGATAAAGAATACTGCATGTGCGATTTTCATATCATTTTTCTAGCTCTATTTCAAGTGACAAAGATGATAGTCACCAATAAAGAATACTGCATGTGCGATTTTCATTACATTTTTCTAGTTTTTCATTTCCTAGCCTGTATGTATAAATACAAATATAGTAACTTATACCTATGAAAAACTTAATCTTTTTTCTTAACCACACACCAGTAGCGGATTGAACCAAAAAACTACCAAAAGGTCTGATTTATTCTATAAAAGCTTGAACTTCTGAAAAACCAAGACCAACAGGGCATTCTTTACCATCTCAGTTATGGGCGAATGTGTCCAGGTGTGGGTACAGTCGTCAGCATTGCACCAACAGCCCGCTTTGATGTCAATTGCCTTATTTTGTCTTCAACTGAAATATCGTATCACTGCAGGAATTCCACTTTTTTCCCCCCTTTCTCATTTCTTGACTGATTTAACTCTCAACTATAAGCTAGCCATTAGTACAACTTTATTAATAATGCAGGAAAAAATGGAAACGACAGTTCTGAATTCAGGATTGCCGAGATTCAAGAGAAGATGGAACACCGCTGTGGTCTGAAGTGCTGTTAGCACAGAGCATCTCTCTGTTTCTCTCTCAGCTCCCAAACCCCACAGCATCACACCAAATCCAGAACGCTGGCCCTGGACATCCGTACGGTGCTTGGCAACACCGCTGGGTCAGACAAACTGTATCAATACTGACAGATTTTAAGTTGATTTATACAACAGTAGGGACTTTAGGTTCAGCTAGTAAAGCGTTTACACCTCCTCAAGCTTTACTCTTTCATTTTATTTACCTGTTAAAAAAAAAAAATAAAAGGAAAAAACCTCACACATTCTATTGCAAAATAAATTAGTCCATAAAAACTCAAAGTAGCAGCAGTGGTACCTCCTCCTCCCAGAAGGATTGCTCTGAAAAGCAGCAGCCCCACAAAACCACAGAGGGGACTTTCCACATGTGTAAGCTTGCAGACAGGGATGAAATCTTGGCAGGTTCAGAACAAAACACATCATTCTGACCAGGTAGGAAAAAAAAAAAAAAGTTTAATTTACAACAAGTCAGTAACTTGCATGCAAATCCCGAAAATTTCCGATTCCCCCCTAGCCAAGGCGACATCCAAACTTGAGTCCAGGCAGGAGAGCAAGCCCGACGAGGGTCGAGCAGCAGCGCAGGGTGACACACGTACCTTGGATGCAGAGCCACAAGGATTCACACCACACCGGGTTTTCTACATATTTCCCACTGATGAAACATTATTTCAAGAAATGGCAATAATAAATTATTTGCCAAGTTTTATTGCTTATTGAGAAAAATACTGAGAAAAAAACCATCCCAAGTTAATGTGAATTGGATACACAGGTCTCATCAATTTTCAATAAGAGCAAAGTTACTTTTCTGAGTCTTTCCTTTGCTGGTTTTTTTTTTCCTTCCTGACATCATTTAAAATAAAAAATTCAGATTCCAGTATTAAGATAATAAAATAACACATTAAAAACTCTACTCTGGCCTGCTGCAGTTCCTTCCTTAGCAGAGTGTTTTCCAGGCGAGCAGCAGTGAACTGTCCTCTCTTATTTGCCCAGCTTTGAGGGATGTTAGATCAGCAGAAGAGGGACCTTGTTTTCCATCAGACAAAGAAAGGGACATCCCTTCCTCAGCACCCGAAATGCCAGCTCCCTGAGCCGAGTGGTACCAGGGATGCCCTGAATCCACCCTTGCCCTGGGTAAGGGGTAACAGCAGCCACATCCAGCACTTCAAAAAGGTAAAAAGTGCTTAGGCATGGCCAAGTATTTTTCATTTCTTTGTAATTTTTAGTATTTTAGCATTGGGCGGGGGGGAAGTCATGAGCGAGAACCCATGTCTACCTCTTAGAACAGTATGGGGCGAAGGACTTGAGGATCTTCACAATATCACAAGAGTCACTGAAATTAGCTTTCTGCAATAAGCCAAGTCATGTCACCAGGCTCCTCTTAGACGATCTAAAGATTAAAGGCTCTATTCCTGGAGGGTTCCTGTGGCATTTACTCAGGGATTTTTATCAAGCTTTATGTGATGGGCTACCTAACACACCTCTTCCAACCTTAACAGCTAACAGGAATTTGGTATCTCTCAACATGGATTTCTTGCTGTACAGTAGAATATTTGGCAAACAACTTGAGACTGTAACCAGTCAAAGGCAGGAGATAAAATGAAAGAAGAGGAGAAAAGTGGCCAAAGATTCAGAGCAAACATTTAGATTCAAAAGCAAAGCAAATATGTTTACAAAGCAAGTATGTATGTGAAATCCACAGGTTTAACTATGGCGGCATAATTTCCCATTCCAGATTAACAGTCAACGTGGTCGTTTGATGCTCCAGGCTGTCAGACCCCAGCACCGAAACACCGATGCTGGAGTCACTGCAACAAACACAACCTGCAGCCCTTCATTTCATGCAAAAGGTGGGATATGGCGCAGCCAAAGTAAATACAGGGCTATGCTCAGAGATCTTCAATGCTATGAAACTCCATATAAATTTAACAGGAAAGAGAGATTTAAGAAAGAGGTTAGTTTACTAGAAAGTTCAATACTTTCTACAGGGTCATTCAGCTCTCTATTGAGCACCACAACAGCGACAGAAATTCCTCTTAAAGTTTGGATGGTTAAAAAACAAAATAAAACCCCAAAACTACAACACTTCCTCCCTCCTCCCTGCAACACCCCCCCCCCAAAAAAAAAAAGAAAAAAAAAGGAAAAAAACAGCACCACCAACCCTGAGGTTATAATTTTCTTTTAAGCTATTTCATAAGGAATTATTTAAGGAAGAGTGGCAGCAGAGAATGAAAAAGCAAATTTCTGCTGAGCTTCATGTAATCTTAGAAGGAGAACGAGGATAGGGAGAGGGAATGTCACCCCTACCTCTCCCCCCACACCCGGCTCTGGATGCGGGGCAGCCAGGGTCCCGGCAGCACCAGCAAGGAGAGGGGCAGAGGTGTCGTTTCGTCAATGTGAGATAAGGACTCCTCTCTGCCTGTGGGTGGCTCAGACATATTTAAGGTGACTATCAGTACAACCCACATCATTTAATGGAGCATAACGTCTTTGCAAGGGGGCTGAGTAGCCCTGTGGGATTGTACAGAGAATGATCTTTTGGTGATTCTCTGTTGAACATACTGAAGTTCTCTTATTCTCTTCAAAATGCAGTGGACTTGCAGCACTAGTCCTGGCTCCTATGAGGTTTGTCGTAGCCAGCAACTAGGAGCTCTTCCACAAGCACAGAGCAAATATTGTGATTTCCCAGGATCAGTCCACCTCCCTGCCTACAAGGGGTTCTCATGGGCTCCTCTCCACGAACACCAGCGATGAGCCCCTTCCCTGGCATCGTCGGGATGATCGCTCCTGCCTGTTTAAGGCTGAAAGAAGCACCTCAGCATGCAAACATGATGCTCGGCACTGGTGCACAAGCAAGAAAAAGCCAAACCATGTTGAATAAAGAACGATTGACAGCATTAGCATTGCCAGTAGCAGAAGATATTTTCTGGCAGTGTTGCTTCTGTGCAAGAAGCTATCTAGCTCCTATGCGTTATCAGAGATGCTGTTTGCAGGTAAATACCATGTTTTCATTGGGCTTCTCATCATGTCTATGAAACACAGGTAAGCTGGTCTAATTTGCAGTCC
>NW_009621316.1:12914-25367 GCF_000690535.1 Cariama cristata | reverse complement strand
TATGAGGAGCGGCTGAGGGAAATGGGGTTATTTAGCCTTGAGAAAAGGGGGCTGAGGGGAGACCTGATCGCCCTCTACAACTACCTGAAAGGAGGTTGTAGCGAGGTGGGGGTTGTTCTGTTCTCCCCGGTAACTAGCCATAAGACAAGAGGAAACGGTCTCAAGTTGCACCAGAGGAGGTTCAGGTTGGATATTAGGAAGAACTTCTTCACTGTAAGAGTCGTTAGGCGTTGGAACAGGCTCTCCAGCGAGGTGGTGGAGTCACCATCCCTGGAGGTGTTCAAAAAGCGTTTAGATGTGGCGCTTCGAGACATGGTTTAGTGGGTGTAGCGGGTACGATGGCATTGGGTATACGGTTGGACTTGCTAATCTTCGAGGTCTCTTCCAACCATAACGGCTGTATGATTCTGTGAAACATCTATGCTTTTTCCTCTGAGACCTGCCTTTCTTTGTCCGAGTGTGACATTTTGGAGGTATTCCCTTTAGCTGTCTCTTCCATGTCAGCCAAAGCGTATCCCTCTCTGAGGTACCCCACTGTCACTACACCTTGCTTTGTACCCTTCAAGCGTGGATTCTGCCCTGCAAGCCAGATATATAAAAGGTGAGTACTGTCACAATCTTATGCTGCTGCAAAGCCTAGATTTTGGGTTTAGCCTTGAAATCCTTATACTTCTCTTCCAGTTTGTTTTACAGGAGTTGCCTGCTATGCCTACTATTTACACATGTGGTGCTTCGAGACATAGTTTAGTGGGTTTAGCGGGCACGGTGGCATTGGGTATACGGTTCGACTTGATGATCTTTGAGGTCTCTTCCAACCATAATGATTCTATGATTCTATGATTTTTGTTTTTGTTTTCGGTAATCTGGAGAAAACTATCTTCAGCAACATAAAGCTTCCCAGATAGCTGGCAATAAAGTTGCCATTGTACAATGCACAGGGGAGTTTTAAGCAGAAGTTCACACTATTCTTGCATATTCTCTATGCAGGAATATTTGGGGTTTTGGTAGTATGAAAACTGGGGAGTGGGGTGAGACCTAGAACAGATAAGGAATGTTGAATAGTATTCTATGAAATCTATGGATGTCTAGTGCATGTACATCCCTGAAATTTTTGCTAGCAAAAATTGTATTGCACTTGGGTATTAAGCCTTTGTCTCTCCAGCATGATCTACTGATTACTAGCCTTTTCATTTTGTCAGTAATATGCAAGCTTTCTCTTAACTCTGCTGTAATTTGCAAAGACACAAAGCATGCTTGAAATTACTTACCTGACTGCACTTTGTGTGAAGAACTCCATCCTCTCAGCTGTTTTAGATTAACAGTGAATTACAGTTCACTTCAATGCAATTAGACCTAATGAGGTGCACATGGAATCTATTGGGCCACCGTGTAACCACGTTATATGGACTTGCTAGTTGCCATTTTAATCAATTGGTTTGACCTTTGAATGCAAAATACCTACCACAAAGCACATAGAACTTCATGGCCTAGATACCTGTTTACCTGAATGAAGAGAGTGATGATAAAAATTAGCCTCTGATCAGGAAAAGCTGTTCCTCTGGGAAATCTTTAGAAAAGAAATCCGAATTGCAAAAGGGTGGTTAAAATGATTGGTCATATCATAAGTACAGATAAAATATTACCATAAATATTTTACTTTCTGTTCTTGTATGACTTGATTTGAAATTTATTTATTCAACCGGCTGTTGACCAACACCCCCAGGTCCTTTTCCATCGGGCAACTTTCCAGCCACTCGTCCCCAAGCCTGGAGCGTTGCATGGCATTGTGGTGACCAAGTGCAGGACTCAGCACTTGACCTTATTGAATTTCATACAGTTGGTCTCAGCCCATCGATCCAGCATATCCAGATGCCCCTGTAGACCCTTCCTACCCTCAAGCAGATCAACACTCCAACTTGGTGTCGTCTGCAAACTGACTGAGGGTGCACTCGATCCCCTCATCCAGATCATTGATAAAGATATTAAAGAGAATTGACCCAATACTGAGCCCTGGGGAACACCACTGGTGACCGGCAGCCAACTGGATTTAACTCCATTCACCACCACTCTCTGGGCACGGCCGGCCAGCCAGTTTTTCACCCAGTGAAGGGTATTCCTGTCCAAGCCATGAACTGCCAGTTTCTCCAGGAGAATGCTGTGGGAAACTGTGTTGAAGTCTACTAAAGTCTAGGTAGATGACATTCACGGCTGTTCCCTTATCTACTAAGTGGGTCACCTTGTCATAGAAGGATATCAGGTTAGCCAAGCAGGACCTGCCTTTCGTAAACCCATGCTGACTGGGCCTGATCACCTGATTATCCTGTACCTGCCGCGTGATAGCACTCAGGATGATCTGCTCCATAACCTTCCCCAGCACCGAGGCCAGGCTGACAGGCCTGTAGTTCCCCAGATCCTCCTTCCAGCCCTTCTTGTAGATGGGCGTCATGTTTTCTAACTTCCAGTCAACTGGGACCTCCTTGGTTAGCCAGGACTGCTGATAAACGATTGAAAGTGGCTTGGCAAGCACTTCCACCAGCTCCTTCAGTACCTGTACATATAGAGGCAAGAAAGCATGAGAAGAAGTCATAGATGCAGTCTTCAAGAGATGGAAAGGAGACATGTCCGTGAAGCTCTATCTCTTATATGTCAAAAGAATTCACAGGCAGGCTGTAAGGGAGGGTTTCCCTAGTTCCCTTTATGCATGAGTTTGGTTTCTGTGCTACCTACCAGAGTAAGTTTTGTGTTTGTCTTAATGAAGAATATTAAAAAGCAAAAAGAAAGAAAAAAGTAGTTTGGTCCTTCTTAGAAATTCAAAGTGGTTTTCAAGTTAATTAAAATATATTAAATACATATATATGTATAGGTTGCAGTGACAACTTGTCTTGTCTTTATGCCACCTAGTATGGATTGGCCCAGAATGTTTGGGAAGTGTACCTCCCCAGTATTTCTATTGTTAAAATCTTGGTAATTATGGCCTTCTGCCTTGGAGAGTAAATATTTGCAAGTAATGGCTGAAATAGTTCTCATTAGTCATTTCCAGGGGACTGAAAAGGCTCATTTTTGTAAGTCTCCTTGGTATGTTTGAAAATTATTGTCTTACATCTTTCAGAATAGCTTCTGCACCACAGCTTGTGAGAGGACATGAGTCAGATGTCCTAACCTAACAGGAATCCAGATATGAATTCCTGGTTATGAGTCAGACTAAGGAACAATAACTTCATGCTTGCTTGAAATTACAAGCATGTAAACTTCCTTCTTCCTATTGTCCTTAACTTCTAAATGAGAAAAGTTCTTTTGTACTTTAATTAGAAGAAACGTCATAAGAAATCTACTTTATTCTAACTGCATGTAGGTTGACAAGGAAAGATAAGTTTTGTGGCAATTAAATAGCAAGCGTTTTATAGAAGGTGACAAATTAGACAGAAGTGTCTTTGTCTCCATGTAAATATATATATGTATATGTGTAATTTTTGTTAAACCCTGTTTCTGTTACTAATACATACTCATTTAAGTGCATTCAAACCTATCTTCTGTTTCTAATACATGGCAGTGATTTTGCATTTTCAAAATAAATACCTGGATACATGGAAAACTTGGAAACCCTGTCAGTTGATAACAGATGTAATTATCAATGGACTGTAGCCCATTGATAATTGATTAATGCATGAAGCATGTTGGCTTACTTGTAGACCTTTTAGACTGGTACTGTCATGTCATACAGTCTGCCCACTACTGTATATGGTTACTGTAATATGACCAAATGTTACAATTTAAACATTTTTCTGTACCTAATGAAGTCTGATGTTAAAATGAAAATGAGAGCATCCTGAGTTCTATTAACTGGGTGATAAATACTGGTAGCTTACGGAATAAGCATCTTCAGGATCTATGCTAGCCACTACGGAATGAGTTGAAATGCTGTTCCTATAAGATATAACCTAGATTACAAATATTTTCAATTCCCAGTTCCATGGGTTCTTTAACTCTACTGTGAAGTAACTGGTATGGATGACTGCATCAAAATTGATCTCCTCTAATGTAGCCTTTTCTATACAGTTGATGTACTTCACTGTTTTGGTATAACTGGTACTTGACCTTCTTCTGTTATTTTCCTACTGAGAATTAAAATGCAAGTGAATATAGAGCACGTATTCCTTCTGTGTGGACTGGGTTGAGATGTAAGCATGTAAAGGATTTATGTGTAAACAGGCAACCTGAAATGCACATTGACTAGACTAGTATTTGAACTCACTTCCTTTTTCTTTCCAAAGTTTGGTTGATGTCAAAGGCCATCTGTTTCCTGTACTGCAGAAACATCTAGACATTGAGATAACAGTATTTTAATCTGTTCAGTAAACTACAATTTAAATGTTTGTTTAAAGAATCTGAATAGTTTCAACATTGGAATTTTTAGTGTAGTGATTTTCTGCTTGTTTGTATATTTAAGGGGTCTGAGTGTTATGATGTATCTCAAAGTAATGAAGCATGGCATGGTCTCACTATGCCTGTACTGGCACCATTTCAGACTTGTTGAGGATACCCAAATCTCCGATACCATTTGCGTGAAGGAGCTGGATCTTGTGTGAACTGTATTTTGCTCAGTAAGAGGACTTTCTTAGTAGAAGGTAAGGAGTGTTCAACTGAAGCTCCTCATACCATTTTGTTTCACGAGTGTGTATACAGCCTTTGTGTCATAGGTAGCTGTCTTAGTCTAGAAGGCTGGACCATCTTGAGAATCCCAGTCATTAACTCAATTTCTCACATCAGCTGAGATGTCCTTTAATCTGAAAGGAGCTGTTCCTGTATTTAAATATGCTTTGTTAAATTTTGAACTCTCAAGAAACAAACTTTAGAGGAAATATTTTATATTGTATTAAGTACCAATTACAACTACTTAACAACATTATGAAGATGATGTTAAACTGGATTAGTTTACTCTTGCTTGATTTAGCTGTGTAGAGTGGACTAGGGCACTAGAAAATCAAAACCGCTTCATTTGAAACAATCAGTGGAAGAGAAATTTAATCGTAGAAGTGAATCCATCAGTTTACACTGGTTATATTAAAACAAAGCTAAGGGCCAAATCTAGCTTATGAAAGCTGTGAAGGAATCCTGAGACACTCTGCTTCATTAAGATAAACAAGAATAGAGCCTCCTTTTTCTATCTCCAGAAAACCTATTGACCTATTAGGTATATCTAATGTGTGTATCATTCTGACTAGCTATTGCTTTAGTAACTTTTACAACACAGAAGGCTAACACTTTTAAAGTATTAATAATGTTACTTTAAAAGATGGAGGATTGTTTTGGTTTTGTTTGGTGTGTTTTGTTTGGTTTGGGGAAGTTGCCATTACCTGTCTGAGTTTCATTTACGTATATAGACATACATAGAGTATATGATAAATGGTAACCAGATGTAATTTTTAAAGGGAAAAGTTTTAACAAAGTTATAAAGTATATAAAGTAATTGCTATGTCATCTTTCTGTCTCAAAGATTAAATTTCAAAGATGAGAGAGTTTCCATCATCACAAAAATCTGTAAAACAGTACTTCTATTATTCATATTGTGGATCTATTTAGAATACGCAGCAACCTCATACTCTGTTACATCAAAAAATCGAACGCTGAATGAATAACTCTACATTTGTATTTGAATCGAATATACATTTAGGTGCAATATAGAGAAAAAAATTAATTCAACTGTAGTCTGTGTTGAGGAAGATTTAAATGTCCACAAAGGAAGTATCAGTTCTCAAGAAATTTCTGTGATTAAAGAAACTGTGCATTTAGGCTTCTCGTATCTTGGCTGCTTTCACTGTTTTGATTAGCATTAAATAAGAGTATTTTAGTGTTGCTGAGTGCAAAGTAGTGGTCCGAGTTTGCTGATGATTATAGATCCTTTATTGGTAGATATTATATACTTTTTCATATTCCTTATCTAATCCTTGAGGCTAAGCTAAAATTTTCAAAATAAAATATTGTCGTCTTAGACACTCAGTTAAAGTAGTTTTACTTCATTTGTATAAAATGTAACCTGTCACTATGCTTCACCATCAATATTAAAACTTCTTACTCATACACTATGTAAAACTGTATAATTGAATAATATGGATAATGGATGGAAAATTTGCCAGAATTGATATTGTTCTGGTGCTATTATTTGTTATGCTGTTTGTTTGGTTATTTATGTGGAAATAATAATAATAGAATAATACTTCAGGAACATTTGCAAAACAACAGTATTTTGTCTTCAAACCCAATTAGAACAAAAAGCACGATAGCGCATTATAATATAAATCTGACATGTAGTTTTCCTTCAGGAGATATTCAGTTTTTAGTTTTAAACAAGTCCCGTAGAAGCTTTAGGGTTCTTAGGATGCCTAGAGTCAATTCTGAACAATTTTGCAACTTACTACAGGGAATCTTAATTCAAATTCAACAAAACACTGAAAGAGGTAGTGCTTTGGGGTTCTTAACTTCCTCAAAGGACCATCAGTGTGAAACCTCAAATGGGAAGAAGCAACATGTAAATAAAATATGTCAACCTAAAACCATGGTAAATAGCAAGAATAGCTCTCTCTTCTTAGGGAAGAAAAATTGTATTTCTTATTATCAGGACATATAACTATTCACTGTGATAGAAAGCAAAATTACTAAAGTGCATTGTTTCACTGTTAGAGAGTGGGATAAAATTCTTCTCTATTAGAAGATGTTGAATTATTAGTTTCAAGTACAGGTTCTAATTCCCTGATTCTTATTTGAGAGAGATGCTGCTAAACTTGGCCTTCAAGTCTTCATTCCCCAAGGAAGTACTTCCTTTAATACCTACAAAGAAAGTGCTTAATGATATGGGTGAATAATTTTCATTTTGTGGGGTTTTAGCATTGAATGCTAATGAAGACATGTGACTCATTGCTTAAGTTGCATTGTGGTGTTTCTGATCTGTGACAAATTGTATGACAGTTTTTAAGCCAGAAAACCACAAATGATGTATTGAGTGCTCTCATGATTAATTTAGGCAGAAAAAACCAAAATTAAAAATAAATTCCTGTCACTTGCAGACTCTGTTGGTAGTACTGAGTGTTTGGCTGTATGCTCATGGTTAACAAATTATTTCACACTGAAATTAACAGTCGAACCACCTCAGTATATGTATCTAGAAAACTGAGCACCATATTTTTATTAATATTCAACAGTCCTGCTCTTCTGTGAATGCTGCTCTTTCAAAAATCATTCTCCAAAAGATATGTAAATATCAAACACTCTTCTTCTTCCATTAGCAGATTCAGGTTTCTGAACTTATCACATTAATTATGGTGACCTAGTTACATAGTAGAATAACATTTGATATAGGAAGAGTTTTGAAAATAACATATTTCATCAAGAGGTACAAGAAAACAACTATTCTGTCCCAAAATTCCTAAAATACTTTTTTTTTAAGATTGTCTATGCCATGGTACTATTGTGATACTCAGACACTTATACCGTACATACACGGAAGTATTTAAAATACCTTAGTGTTGTTATTTTTTAAACTGTGTACTGCAATTACTGTTATGCGTATTATAGACATAGACGTTAACAGAGGCATTACAATAGAAACTAAAATTGTGATTTTAATTCTGTTCAGAATATTTTCAGTGCAAGAATCTGAAGGAGCCTGTAGTCACATACCTCGTGGATTTAATTAGTGCCTTATAGATATAATACAACTTTTCTTTCTGGTTTATTTAATTTGCTGAACTGGTAACTGCAATGAAGATAGATATGATAGATATACATCAGATAGGTAGATTATAGACAGATATGATAGAAAAATGATAGATAGGTAGATTTAGACTAGATATAAGGAAGAAATTTTTTACCATGATGGTGGTGAGGCACTGGAACAGGTTGCCCAGAGACGTGGTAGATGCCTCATCCCTGGAAACATTCAAGGTCAGGTTGAATGGTGCTCTGAGCAACCTGATCTAGTTGAAGATGTCCCTGTTCATTGCAGGGGGGGTTGGACTAGATGACTGCTAAAGATCTCTTCCAACCCAAAATGTTCTCTGATTCTATATGCAGGATTTCTAATTCCTCTGTTCTGGAAGAACAGGATTAAAAATGGCTTTTTGGGAGGGGGAGGGGAAAGAAGCCTCTATAGTACTGACATACACTGTTTCACTAATTTTGTATTTCACTGTACAGCTGGCCAGTATCATCACTAACAATACAAGAACAAGGAGGATCACTTAAAAAATATGAAACTTCTGTCTGACCCTTGAAGACATGCGCTATCAGATGGTTTTGTATTGCATATAGTTAAGGAAAATGTGTTGCAATTTTCATTTGTGAATGATGCGCTGCAGCTATTTTTTCCTTGGTAATTATTATATCTCAATTATCTTCCAAAATGATTTTTGACTATTGAAAAAAAAATCTTTAAGTTTACATATCCTTTATCTGATCTGAGAAAGTTATTTCTATTAATTGAATGATTTGTACATTTCTGAATGGAATAGACAGAATTTTTAGAATCAAGCTGTTAATATTAACGATTTTGCTAATATGTAACAGGACATGTACATAAACAAGGCCAGTCATAAGTACAGCAGAAGGTATTGCTCCTGTCAAGCGTTAGCAGGGAAAATGATAACACTTGTAGTATCTCATCACCACAGCACAGCACTGTAAGGTCAAAACATTTGTCCCATGTTGCTTTCCCTATTTTCTTCAGTTTGACATGCTGCACTAAAAAGATACAGACCTGCTGTCACAATCCCAGTAGATCAAGTTGTTGATGTCAAATATTTTCAGCCCCTTCAGGGCAGAAGCACTATGCTGGCAGCCTCGCCAGTGAGCCAGATGAGCCCTCACTACATCATATAGTCACTTTATTACCTCTGTCTAGTGCTGACTGAATAATGTCAAGAGTAGAAAAGATGGTTGTGCATAGTCCCTTAACTTTTTTTCCTTCCCTAAGGCAGCATGGCACAGTGGATACAATTGTGTACTGAGAGTAGTCACTGTGCTGGTTTGCCCATTAGTTTCTATATTGCTTTTTATCCTTTCCCTTCACACATCTTTCTGTAAACACCTAGAAAAATTGTATTGCCCCCACCATTTTCAGGATTCATTGATAAATAATACCACATACTAAATAATATGAATGAAAATAATAAGTTTTCTTGAGTATTTTGTCACAGCTGCAGTCTAATTCTAGCATTTCTTACAGTGATAATTGATGCCAGGTAATCTGAACACTTATCATCATCTCTTACCTGCTTTCTCGGGAATAATCCTGCATCTTTCTTTCTGTGCAAGGGGTTAGTAAGAATATCTCTGTCACTTTCCTTCTAGTGTGCCAGAGATCACCATTTGGGAGGTTTTTATACCTCTCTATCCTTTGATATTGTACAATCTCAGATATCAAATTGCCTTTCATTCCAGTTATAATCTGGCTTTAACTTCTCTGGAAATACACTGATACTTCCTTATCTTGATTAACAGTGTGCTGCAACATCTCCTGAAATGAGAAATATATTGCTCTAATGTAGAAGAAAAAAATTGACCAGCACAATACATGACTACCAAAAAACAGGTTAGATTGAGCCATAGTATATCACTTTAGAAAAAGAATTTTTTAAAAAATCGGTGGCTAGGATTAACCTGAAATACACAGGTCTGGCTTGTACTTACCAAGGCACTAAGCTTCAGTTTTTCTTTTGAGGTTAACATGGATCTCTAAAGCAATATAATCTTTCAAAATCTAATCTAATAGTAATGATCTTAAAAAGTTTAAAAATAAAACAAAAAACAATACTAAACCAAAACTCAGAAATCTCTTCAGTCACTTGCTGGATAGTACATATAGTTCGTAAAGGATAGCATCACAGTGAGAAGTTCATGGAGACAAGATAATCTTGATAGTATTAATTTTTGTTAAGTACAAAAGCTTCTAATGACAATATGGTTGTAGTAACTTGCAGTAAAATGCTCAAATTTGACCAAAGTGCATGCTTGCAATTTGATGCAGTGGAAAGAGTGGTGAAGAGAGCCTTAATGCATACTTTTTTCTAACAGTTAAGTGATTAAAAAACCAAATAAACAAAGAACACAACTAAAAACCCCAACTGATCCTTTTGCTCTCTTGACAATACAAACATAAACTAGATGTAAAATGGCTAGAAAATAGCAGAGGTGTCTTTATACTGCCATACTGGAAAAGTAAGTGCTAGGGGAATGGTGTAGAGGCACTGAAGTTGATTATAATATATCCAATCCCATTCAGAAGGTGTTAATTAGCTACCTGTAGTACTTATTTTTTGTTCTTTTCCTCCTACCATTTTATGTATCCAGGCCATTCATTATTCTAGATAATGGAGTTGATGGGATTTACTTCAGACAATTTTATAAAAGCACATACAAATGTGCATCTTTCAAAGCCAAAGAGAAAAGAGGTTTCCTGAAACAAGTCAATGACTCATCCCGCTATCAGAACGGGGGCAGGGTGTGGCAAGAGAGCTTTGGTTTTTGTTTTGTTTAAAAGGGAAGTATTACCATTTATAATAATAATAATAATAAATAATAACATCTAAATAAAAAACCAAAACAGTTACACTTCTCTTGTTTTAAAAACTCTGTTATGCTCATGACAGATGACGATGGCTTAGTTTAAGAGAAAGTAATTCAGGTTTTGTTGATCCATGTTTTCTTATTAGAATTGATTTTCTTTTAATTTCATTGGACTCTTTACTTGGAACTTTGGTATCCAAGAAAATCTCTTGATAACAGATGAGGTTAGGGGGTGGAAACCTAAGTACTCCTAAATATAAGACTCATGCTTGTGTTACCAAAAATCGTAACCAAGAAAACTCTCTAAACCAAATGATGGTTTAGAAGGCAGACATTGGTTTATTGCAGATCTCTCCTCCTAGCAAGCACACCAAGCCAAATGAAGATACACATTATATACAATGAAATATTTGCATTTTCATAGTACACTGCATATTCGTTGTTATTCACACTTAGGATTGGTTACAAGTTTCTCACTTCTAATGTAAATTAGTATGCATCCTCAGTTAGCACTAATGAAGCCTTTCTATCAACTACGCGTGCTCCCCAAGCGGGGTTTTGCCCTCTTTTGGGGGACCATTTGAGTTGGAGGTTGTGTTCTTCCACTACCACAATTACTTTTGTCCTACTTTCAGCCATTTATTTTTATGTCTGCGGGTTGTAACGTTTCATCAACTTGGCTCCCTTTATGTCTAGAACTCCCTCTCTTGAAGGTCTCTTTTTGCATTCTTACCTACTAACTTAGATAACAGTGTCCCTTTTTTATCATTTGTTCTTTGTTTTCTTAATGCTTTCCAACCTTGGTATGCCAGACTAAAGAATGTGCCTGTTTTTCTGTTAATTTAACTAAATTTTTTAACCCTTTGGTATGACTTCCACTGAAGGTGATTTTACGTTAGTTTGAGTTCACTGAAATATGAACTGGTTTTGTTGGAGTAATCCAAAGCTAAATCAGGCTGATAATTAATAGGTATAGGAGTTTTATAGTGGCGATCATTTATTCATTATTTGTAAATTTTGCTGATTATTTTGCTTCACTATCAAGGCTTTAGTTCTTTATAACAGCATTCTCAATAAAGAACCTCTTAACTGCTTGAGGGATTAGGCTGCAGGATCAGATTGCCTGACATGCTCCCTTTATTTCTGGATCCTCATTCTACTGGAGCAATGGAGAATGCTGATGTCTTGGAGTAGCTCAGCCTTCAGAGGGTTTGTGAACTCTCTTGGGGAAACAAAGGGTTTCTATTTGAGCTGCTTACATTTAATGAAGCAATTGCATCCATCAGTTTGGTGGGATTCAGGCAGCTGACTATGTTGGTAACAAGATCATCATATAAAAGATGATCACCACATTAAAAATATATATATATAGCTGACAATTTCTGAAGGGCAGATATAGATCTGAAGTAGACAGAGATACATTTCTGGGGCCCACAATGTAGAAAAGGGTGGAATTTGAGATGGAGGTATCTGGATTGTACTTTAGGGATCATGTATCTGAAAGATACATGATAACTTTTTTAGGTGCCTGAAGTCCTTACAGGGTCAAATTTTCAGATGTGGCAAATTAATATTTAAGGTTTATGATAATGTTTCTGATCCCTCAAAGGCAGATGGAAAATACAAGGGCGTACATATGAGATCATGGGATGGCTCGCCATATAAAGTTCTTCATTTTTTAAACTTAATGCTAGTAGATTAATATTTAGATTAATATTGACAAGACCTTTGCTTTATCTGAACATGCTGGAAAGCAAAATATTACTCCTTATGGTACTCTTTATTAAAAAAGAATAAATAGGGACACGATCACCATGAAACAAAGAATGACGGACACAAGTCTAGTGAGATTAGCTTTAAAGAAACAGGGAGCATGAAATGCCATGGCCAAGATCA
>NW_009621316.1:0-12883 GCF_000690535.1 Cariama cristata | reverse complement strand
CAGGAAGGACAAATGCCTTATTCTTTACATCCCATTGAGTTCTGATTTACAGCAAATCTTTATATTAACCCTGCATCCCCCTGAAAAACAAAGGGCAAGGCAGTATGTTTCTGTGCACTGTCCACCTAGTTCCACTCACATTCAGCCTTCAAGAAAGCTTAATAGCTGCAGTGCAATAAATAGCCACAGAAAAATAACCCTGACAATCATGGGCACAATTAGAATGGTACAAACTAGCTAGAATAAAAACACATTTATTCTAAAAAAACCCCTCATTTTTGTGGGAAGTGGCCATGGAAGTTTCTTAATGTCCTCTATAAGGATATTTCCATCTCAGGTACAGTATCTACCCTGATGGAGTTGTTGAATAAGTCAGTGTAGCTTACCAAATACAGAACTGGATAAGAAAGCAATGAAAATTACAATGTTGGATTCATACCAATGCATATATATGTATTTTTAATCTTTGAAGGACCAGCCTGTATGAAATGAGTATGGCCAATCTAATGTTACAGAAGGTAGTATAGAAAAATGAGTTAGTTTTTTTCTGTGAAAAGACACTGTTCTGCACAGACAAATGATATACCTTGAAAGGAAAATAACAACATTACCTCTGCAGTTTCATTTGGTCTGAAAACGACATAGTATCTGGAACAGTTAATTTGTCAAGACAATCTGGCAGCTCTCATCAAAAGTCCAGTATAAACTTTACTAGTTTGGCTCATTAAATTGAAAATGGGCTTGGAAAAGGTCATGGGGAATTAGAGGTTACAGAACAAATAATCAAAGCAATTAGCTATAACTTGAGTCTTCTGAGCTGCCTAAAAGAGAAAGCAGACCTGACCTTGTGAAAGAGAGAAGGATATTAAAATTGCATACCAAGAAGTAGTCCAGAAAGGTTATTACAACTATGCAGAGCATTGCAGAAGTTTGAGGGGGTTGTTATTATTTTGGTTTATTTTCTTTTTTTTAAAAAAAAAAAAAAAACCAAACCAAACCAACTAAAACACTAAACCTTCCCAAACTCCAAAGACTTAACATTATGCTACTCCTGTACTAAGCTCCCTATCTATTTTAAATGTTTCTGATTCACAGTGAGGATTCGTATGCTTATTTATATTGTGATGGTAGATACATTCAAGTCTCAGGGTCTGATCTTTCTCAGGTACTGTTTTGTAAATCAGAAATAACTCCATGGAACTTAGTTGAGTTATGTCAGTGTAGAAGTGATGTGAGAGGAGAAACAGGCTGTTAATGTCCAGATGAATTTTGGTAAAATTATCCATTCTGTGAAACCTGAAAATGTATACCAAGTTGTTAAATGCTTTTTCCCTTAATGTTATGTTCACATAAAATTCATCTCTGTTTTTGTAGCAGTTAGCCATTTCTCTGGATGTTATATCATGTTATATGGCAATACAAAGTTGTCTTGAAGAAACTTGCAAGCTACAATTAGGAGTTTGGAAGCTATCCATGTTGCATCAGTTTTTAATTTTTTTTTTTGTCCTGTGGAAAAAGACGCTCTCTTAAGAGTTTCCTAAAATAATTGGGATTTATTAGTTTATTTTAAGTTGCAGGCACATATCAGATAAAAGTCTGGTCAAGATTGGAAGTAGAATCAGACTAACAAAATGAGCATAGGTGGTATCCTTTTTTAATTCATTAAAGGATTGTGAGAGGAACATTTTGGTCCACATAAGCACCCTGAAGATTATTGCTGGAGCTCTCAAGTTACCCACTTGACACGATATTGACCCTTCCCAACTTCTCTGCTTCTCACATTGGCCAATATTTTCAGAGCTGTTCTACAGCTTCTTCACTAACTTTAAAAATGCGTTTCAAGACTAAATGTTAATCACAGTGACCCCAATTTACATTTTTGCATGTGGGCATGCTTTGAATCATGGTTTGCATTACTACTTAGAGATTACTTTAGTCTGAGCAAGATGGATACCAGAAATTTAAACTACTCTCTCAGCTGAGGTTATTAGGCTCTGCTGGCCTCAGAAAGAGGCTGTGTACTTCATACCAGCTCAGGATTTGGCCCTGTTGTCTTAAAGTTGTTGGGAAACTAGCATGTAGTGTGTGAAAGTGTTTACTGCTGAGAAAGGGATTCTGCTGGACTAAAACACAAACAAGGTTCAATTTTGGAAGCTTTCCTAAAGATCCAAGAACTGGTGTGTTTCACTTAAAAGAAACTTACAGATAAACTATTTAAGAGATGTAATACTTTTATCAGCACAAAAGTGGAGAAATAGCAGAAACTAGCAACTGGAATGACTGTAAAGCTTTTTGAATTAAATGCAAAAGAGCAGTCACAGATGGAAATTTTAGTTTGAAAATGACCATCACATTGTGAGTTGATGAAAAAAGCAGGGAAATGGAAGGCAAATGCTGCACTGCATGTGTACAGCACTTGTTTAGAATTAGACTCTATTGAACAAAGCTGCTCAGAAAGCTGGAAAGAAAACTGAATAATGGCATACAAAGACAAAAGTTTTACCATAAGGCAACATTTGTGATAAGTGCTTTCAAAGTGCTAAACTACCTTTTTGGATGTCATAGGAGACTTGATGAATTGAAGGTGACAAGGAGTCACTTCTGCAGGGTCAAAAATTACTTCAAAAATACATACTTTTCAGAATCAGCAATATTGCAAAGTTGTAACACAACAGTGTAGTATGTTGAGCAGTGTTGAAAAAAAACAGACCTCTGGATTATGTTTAATAGCAATGATAAACTTATAAACTTCCTATAACCTACTGAAATAACATTTCAGCTTGTGATCTTACCATGCTACTCATGTTAGAGATAAAAAAAGATTTTACATAGCTGAGTTTCTCTCACAGTCCAAATACATTTCTTGGTTTTGGGAATATGAGCAGAATGATTAAATGATATTAAGCAGGATTTTTTTTATCACAGTGAAAACTCTGATTTCATCATACTGAGTAATGTAGCTGGACCTGTGGGGAGATCCTTTGTTGAACTTTTTCCCTCAGTTTTAAAATTAAGGTAAAGAGATGGTTTCAAATAATTTTATTATGGTCTATATTGTTTTGGAAAATAAACCATACATTCTATATAATTATTTTTCATTACACCTTCTTCCAGATATGGACTATTTGGTTGGCTTTCTAGTCATCAGGAAAGTATTTTTGAGTTTTCTTCTCTTTTGGAAAGTGTGAAAGAAAATATGTGACAAAGTGATAATTTTATATCAGATAATAAGGTCTCCTATTTATTCGAGGTTAATTTTAGAAAAACATGTAGATAGTCTAATTGTGATCATTTGACTGTAATTTGATCCATTCTTAATAAAAGATTTACCCTTTATTTGACATATTACAATAATACCTTTCTCTAGAGGTTAGGTGTTCTTTATTTCCAAATCCTGTTTTTTATTATCTAGTTATAGTAAAATATTGAAGAGTAAAATATTCCCTATGATTAACTAGCTAGCAATGCATATAAACTTATGAAATAGGAACAAATTACTTTAGGCCACAGTAGCTATCTACAAACAAAATATTATTTCATATACCTTTTACATACTGTCAGAATTTTTAAAAAATCTAGTATGATACATGGAAATCAGTGGTAGCTGTGCTGTTATGTCAACTTTTCCCTGTGGACTATACGAACTATATAACCTCTATATCAAAGGTTTTACTACTCTCTAAAGGCTACACCAAACTCTTAATCTTTGTCCTCTGTTTTGGATTTAGGATTTAGAAACGATCTTCATCTTTAGTCCTTTTTTTCATTCAGGCTCTGAACTTACATATGTCTAAATGCACTGCTCTGCATTGTAGGCAAAAGTTGTGTCAAATATGACCATTGCTGAATCTAAAGTCAAAACCAAATAGTGGACAAAATATTACCAAAGGTTTAATCTTGAAACATAGCAAGAAGCAGTTCCCTAATTCATATATTATCAATTTCTATCTTTTTTTGAACAAACTGTGGGCAGATGTCTTAGCAGAAGGCAGATTTTCTAGGCAGATTTGTAGTGAAAGAAGAGGTATTTGGGAAATTTTTTTATAGAATGAGATCCAAGCTAAAGGGGAGAATGAAGGTGTGAGTGAAGAGACAATGCTTTCAACATGCACTGTAAGTACACTAATATTTGGAGAAGGGCTTTATATAGGCAAGATTTCCATGAAAGAACCACAGTTTTGGCCTAGACTAAGAGCTGAAATATGAAGAATGATGAATTTTGAGTGAAAATTTTGGGTGGCTTAGAAATCTGTAGAAGACGTATGAATGAGGGTAGTGCACCAGGTATGCCTACTGCCAGACTTTCTTCATGGGTAGTATATATTTAAACACAGAAATAAGTAATGTCTTTAAATCATCATTCTCATCAGGGAAAAATCTGAGGAGACTTTGTGCTCTTGTTTAGGTTCAGCTGCGTGTCTACAAAGGACTAGAACAAGACTAGGCTAAATGTCTTGCCTGAGGTCAGATCTAGTTCATTAATATGGAACCGGAATGGAATGGAACCCAAATACTTGACTTGTAGTACCTTTTCTGAATGCAAAGCTTTCTTTTTTAACAAGAAATAATATAGTTTATCTATTAAAAAAAAAAAAGCAAAAAAAATGAAAAAAACCCAAAAAACCCAACAAACCCTAACAAAGTATTTCTCATGAATCAGCTGCTCATGTGATGCTTCAAATAAAGCACAGGCTAGTTTTGCTGTAATGTTTGCTGAAAGCCCTACTGATAGGACAGCTATCATCTCCTAGATTAAGGGAAATGGCAGAATCTCATCAAAGCTGTGTAGGAAGGGTTGGCTTCCTCTTACAGGTTCTGCAAATGTCCTTTGTTATCAGCTGTGCAGAGAATGAGGCTTCTGGATTTTCCCCAGTTTTTAGAATATCTGGAGGAATCATGTTTCCTATTTATTGATATTGGTCTAGAAACAAACTCATATCCAAGATGATGTAATAGATCATAAAGTTTTATTTAGAGAGCAGGTAAAACAAAATTCAAAGATGAAAAGAGTAGAAAATTAATCTTCCAAGTAAAAAACACCTGGCAGTTCTTAGAAGACCAAACTATATTACACTAAAGTAAAAAAAGAGAGTAGTGAAACCTCAAGATTTAAAATAGTATATACGAATATTGTCTTTTTCAGTGACTCAGTCTTATCCAGTGCAGCAAAATTCTCAAAATTGAGAGGAGGAGTTATCAGGGTGTCTCAGCCATTTCTATATTCATGGATTGCATGAAAATATGTAAGTTGTCTGTCTTCCTTTAATAGTGCTTGCCAGTCCACTGAATTTGACATTTTAATTACTTTCATGTTCTGGATGTGTGCAATTCGTCGTTATGCTAGTAATCTGAATATTTCCCAAGTTTTTTCTGGATGAGATGTGACAGAGTACTGTGATTTTTTTAAGAATTATTATTATTTTTTTAAATGCATGTGTCTTCAGAGGATTGGTGAACATTATAAAGTATGAAATAAAATCTTACTTTGTTATTTTAATGACTAATAGTACACAACATTGTTCTAGCAGAAAGTTATCTAAAAACCTAATATTTTTAAGTAACGTTGCATCTTATCAACAATTCTGTAAAGTGTTAGCCGTATTATCTTGTTCTGAGTTGGAACCTAGTCAGTGTTTTGGATCAGCATTAAGTCCTACCTAAAAAGCTGAAAAAATCACTGAATAGTTTCTAGGACTCAACTTAGATCTTAACAATTTAAAATAGAACTAAAATGTGAAACAATTTCATAGCCTTCCCAGCTGTAGCAAAAAGAAAATAAAACAGGAAGGAAACTTGGTCGGGATATTGTTCAATGAGCAACATGGGTACTAGCATGCTTAAGTGGGTGAAGGGAATGTAGAGTTACACACCTACCATGGGCTATTGTGTGATATGCTTCTAAATTGTCGTTAGGAATCAGCTTCATTCTGAACGTCCATAAGGAGGAAAAGAAGTGTTAAAACCATTCAGTGAAACAAGATGTGTCCTAATGATTTTTGACTATCGAAATTATATATAGTTGCAAAAGTTTTAGCTGAAAATTATTTACTCTTGAGGAAGCAGCAAATACAGCCAGCAAGGCAGGAGTCAGATTTTAATAAAGGTAAAATGAAGGTCAAAATATAAATGTGATGCAATATAGTGTGCTTTGGTTTGATAGCTACAAAGATGAATTAAAGACAGATGAAGAGAAAATACAGATAATAAATAGAAGGCCAAATCTTCAGACGTGAGAAAACAAAAACATTGATTTGGAATAGAAAGGTCTGTTACAGTGAATATCATATCTAACATGTTCAGTTTCATAGAGAGCACTGTTGCAGAGAAGAATTTGGTGAGAAATGCTGGTCAAGTTGCAAGCATGTGCACTGGAATACAAACAAAGTATTTATGTCCCTTATGAGAAATTGTTGTACTATGGCTTTTTATCTCTAACCCCTGAGTAACTTTATGTAATTAGAAAGTAATTATCTGATAACTATATTTGCTGCTGAAGTTCAGATTAGGATATCAAAATTCAAGAGAGGGAGGGTAAACTTAAAAGAGTCATCTTGCAAAAATTGCACCTTGCTGAGAAGTTGGAAAGCTACTAAACTCATGCTCGGTTTTATGCTAATGTTTTTATGCTATCTTCAACATTAGAAAGGTAAATCCATTTTAAAATTAGGTAACTTGTTGGTAAACTAAACCAAGTCACACTTTATGGGATTGCATAATTATAATTTGTTGTGTATGATACACTGCGCTGAAATCTTTCTAGCAAAAGTTTAAAAAAAGTAAAAAACAAGTCACTTTCTGAACTAGCCTGGTTATTTTAATGAACTCCGCAAGCCTGGAGGAAAAAAAGATGATGAAATATTGTCCAGCTTTTCCCAATAATGGATTGTAACAGATGGGATTTATGAATCTCATGATTTGCTCTTTATTGATCAGAAGCTGATCATAGCATTTCAATTAATAAAACTACAGTTAAAGCCGTTCACAAACAATGCTTGTATGTAAGTGAGAATAGGCTTTATTGATTTCTAGTGTCAGCTGTGCTTGAGAGAGATATACCATATGTTCAACATATGAAAACAGCAGAAACAAAAATCAAAAGAAATCTCTCCTACCCTATCGGCCAATAAAGTTTTAAATGTGTTTGTAAGGAATTGAGTGGGCTCAGTGCAGCATATCCATGTGTGTTTCATAATATCCCATCATTTAATTGAACAGCACAAATAATCAGTTAAAATCTATTAGGTATGTTTTTGCTGAAGAATTTATTTAAAACACAGTTTTACCATTTTATCAATATTTTTCTGGCTACTGAGCTATTTTAAGTATGTTTTCAATAAGAAAAACAATGAAAATTATTTTTCTGTCTATGCCTCTCCTATGCAACATACCTGCCATGGACACATAACATTTCAGTGGGAAAATAATCATAACCAGATTTGGTATGCCTTCGTCTTTGAAAAGTATTTTCTAAGCATTTTATGTAGCTCTTACAAGTTTTCTGCATTGTATCATGTCAAGTTCTGGTCATAGGCCAAAGAAACTTTGGTTTCTTACACTACAAGGTAGCATACCAAAAATCTGAGAAAATCTCTGAGAAATCAAAGGAATAATACAGTGTAGATATACAGTGTGGAGAGTAAGACTGGATGTTGTTAAACAGGATTTTAATGTGGGACCTGCAGTCATTAGGAACATGTTATATGAAAAAGATGTTTATTTAATACCTAATCCTTTGGAATTGGAAGAATATGGACATTGTTTCATTGATTACAGGGTTGGGGTAGTTGTCTTCTATAGTACTTGTTCATGTTAACTCATACCCCACTGCCAGTAGGTGAAATGGCTTTTGCCGTAGTGACTCTTGCTCAAATGTGGAAGCTCACAGTTCTCTTATTTAGACCTTTTGCCTAGTATGTTCATATATACATTGATCATAATTACTTCACTGGTCAATTCAATATAAGCTTTGAGAACTTGTAAATAGTTTTTTTAAGTGATTGAGAATTTTCTGAATCACAGAACTGTTAATAGGAGTGATTCAACGTAATGTAAGGAAGAAGGTAAACTAGAAAATACATTACCTAAAACTTTCAACTTCCTTTACTAGCTGTTTCTTTAAAAACTCTTCCGCTGGAACTTATCTTCATGCCAGCCTATGTACCTTCAGTCTGCTGCTTCTTTTTTAGAGAATGACTTTTAAGTATTTGAGATGATCTGTCCTCATTTGTTCCTAGACAGTTAAGTAGCTTTGGAGAGAAGCAAAAGAACTGGACTTCTCAGAGTGGAGATTGTTTATTAACCTCTTACCTTCTCAACCCAAATTTGTTTTAGATTGAACTTTTTCTTATTTTCCATGAAGAGTCTGCAGTTAATCTAGACCTTCATTTGATAACTGCCTCACATAATTTGATCACTTACATAAATTAATACGAATCCGTCTTCCTGATTTTCTAACTGTTGTGGATTAGCCTTGACTGGCAGCCAAATGCCCACCCAATTGCTCACTCACTCCCCTCTCCCATGGGGAGGGACAAAAATAGCAGGAAGGTGTGAAGATTGTTGACCAAGATAATGACAGTTTAATAGTGAAAGCAAAAGCTGTGCCTATAAGCAAAGGAAGAAGAATTTACTTAGCATTTACTGCTACCCGTAGGCAGGCAGACGTTTAGCCACGTCCCAGAAAGCAGGGCCTAAGCACACATGGTAGTTGCTTGGGAAGACAAACGCCATAATCACAAACATTCCTCCTTCCTCTTCTTTTCCCTGACCTTTTATTGCTAAGCACAATGTCATATGGTATGGAATATCCCTTGGTCAGTCTGGGTCAGATACTCCAGCTATGTCCCCTCCAATCTCTTGCCCACCCCAAGCCTACTCCCTGGGGGTGGGGAGAAAGAGAGAAAGTGCTAAAACTGTGCAAGCACTGTTCAGCAATGGCTGAACATTGGTGCATTGTCAGCACTTTTTTAGACACAAATCCAAAGCACGGCACCATAGCACGGCTGTGAAGCTAACTCCCTCCCAGCCAGACCTAGTATACTAATATTGACCAAATACTATTTGCAAAGATAAAATAACTGCATTGTAAAGTACTTCTAATGATGAACCCTTTTATGGTAGCTCTTACCAGGTTCGGCTTCTTACATCAGAGAAAAAGCTTAGCTTGCCAGAGGAAGAGGAAAGTAAGCATTGTACTTGTCAATAGATCTTACACATTTTCTTTTCCCTCCTTGTTAATGAGATTCATGTGTCACATGACCAATTAAAAAGGACACATTTGAGAATACCATTTATTTAGTAAATAATAAATTTAGTTGCTAGCAAACATGACAGTCTTGAAAAGCAAAAATAAATAAGATAGGATAGGCTTTATGCACCGGCTTGTAATACTTTCCAGTTCATCCTGGATATGCTAAAGGATTTTGTGGTATGAAATGTGCATTTATTGTGATATTGTTACTCTAGGTGAAATACGTTAGATTTGAAGGATGGCAATTGCATATTTTTATTTTTCACAACAGAACTACTATATACTGTTTATAGTTTAGAAAGCAGCTTCATCAGTGCATAGTATAAGATGGATGTGATGAGGGAAGTGGTGAGTTAGTGGTTCAAACAACTAATCCAAGGACTTCATCAACTATCACATTAAGTGAATGAGAAGCCAGTCTGCTCTGCCCATCTGGATAGTCTTTCTTGTTCCACATTGTATGGGCATGCCTTACTTTTCAGGAAATGCTGTGTTAGTCTAGTTAAACTGATATTCTTCAGAAATAATGACGTGACTTGTTTCCAATTTTAGAGTATTCAGGCAAATAAAGGATACTTGGCAAGTGGTTGTAAAATGGGCCAAATGTGTAGTTTTGCTATTTCTATTAATGGAATAAACTTTTTCAGATACAGAGGTCTTGATTTCTAGATCCTATGCAAATTAATGAATTTGTTGCAAAAGGCAATAATAAAACCTTTCAAAGAATTTTATCAATTTGTGGAGAAAAGAAAAAATAAAAAATAAACATATCCTTGCAACAGAGCTCTATCACCAAAACTGAAAAGATGTAATTGCCTGAAAATTTTCAAGAGCTCAGTTCATTAGAGACTACAATTTTCAGTGGAAATCAACTAACTTCAAACATACTGTAGTTGTCAACTTAAACCAAAACAGTGTCATCATAAATTCCAAGCAGGCTGTAGAAAAACATATGGTTCAGTAAATACAATAAACCTTCATTGCAGAAATGATACACATTATCCAGATCTCCATCTGAAGTAGTAACAAAGATTATAAAGGCAGCCCTTGAATAGGCATCCCCCACTTTAATGAAACAAGTTTCAGTCGAAAACTAAAAGATTAAAGAACCACAAGAAAAAAGTTTCCCAAAGTCATATCATTTTTAACTACAACCAGTTTCCAGATGTAAAAATGCTCAGCTCTTTCTATTATGAGTTCACAATTCAAACCATGTCTTTCACTCATCTACAGAACCCCTTCAATTTGACTTTTGTATATAGTTCTGCCTGAGTATTAGCGGTCCAGTCACCTTCATTGGGACTGGTCATATGCAGAGGAAGTCAATATACAACAATTTTCAGCATCAAGACCTTATCTTTCTTCTCAAATTTGTATTTTTCACATCTGTTCTCATCTTTTGTATTTGATATGTGTAAAGATTAACAAAATACAGTAAACAACAGCATTATAAGCCTCTTCATTTTATGATAGTAAAATAAAACATTTGACATACATTTGAAATTCTGATAGGAAAAGCAAACAAACAAACATAAAGAAAGGAAAAAAACCCCAAACCCTAGCTGAATTGGGACGTACATATTACTTGTTTTGAAATCAAGGGGAAATTGATGCTGACTACAACAAAGGTATCATAATTATTCTTAATATCCAGCAACAGGGGAAAAAGAACATATGATTGGTTGTGTAGAGTAAGTTAACTGGTCTGAGCAAACAGGTGTTCCCGAGTACTAGCATCCAAAATATCTGGAAAGGTTTTATGATACATTAACTGCAGTGATTAGGCACTGGACTCAATGATCCAAAGAGCCTCTTTATTCTTCTGTTCTGCTGTTACAGTATATAGCATAAAGAGTGCCATTCTTCAAGATCAGGCATAATGTAAGAAAATACATAGTTTGTTACATTCTGTTATTTCATGTTACTAAAGTTATAAAGTACAACATACCAAACAGAATCTAATGAAGGGTGAAGAATGTGTATTTAACTTAAAATTTTTAGTAGTTGCCACTTAATGGCAGACAGCACTACTTAGAATGTATGTGTGCATGTATTTCTAGGAATATATATACATACTTCAGTATTTCACTAAATGGTTGCTGTTTACTTTGGTAAAGATGGCTATCTGCTGACATAGTATTTGGTTTCCGTCTACTTCATTTCCATAAGGCATTATCCTATAAATTACTGCTAGTCTCCAAAATGTTAGCATCTCTACCAGGAATTTCACTGTCTCCTTGCCAACCTCCCAAAATAAAGAAGAGAATTCATATACTAATTCAATAGTAACATTAACCCAGTTTGATAAATCTTCATGTCAGCCTCAACTGTGACTGGCCAAAGGCCAAGTGTTTGTCAGATGAATTTTGGCGGTGGATTAAAAATGAAATCTATTTCTGTTACTTTTTTTTTTTTAATATCAAGCATACATTTTTCACTACGTTTTGACACAGATTTAAACTAGTAAGTGACATTTTGTAGGACTGCAGAATTCCATAAAAGATATCTTCTTAAAAATGTTTTGGCAACTGTAAAAAGTGTAAAAATCTTGCTGAATTGAAAATATCGAATTGAGTTTAATTCTTACTTTCTATTTTTCACTTTTTTGTCATGTTAGTAAGTGATCCTTTTGTATTTGGATTTTAGGTACTCCCAAATGACGCTGTGGGTTTGTAAAAGATGCTTGGGGTTTTAAATTTTGTCTCATTTTGTGGTATTAAAATAAGGAAAAACACTCACTTCTTTTCAGGATACCCGTTCTTACTTTGCTGTAAACTCCTTGATGATTCAAAGAGGAAATACACTGCCCAGTCGTAGGAGATTGTTCTTTTTTGCATCAATGCCATGTTTCAGATGATGGAGGAAATGTTTTATAAAGTTTCACAAATACATATTTTTGCTACTTGATGACAGGGAAGGAAAAGGAGTTTGACTGTCAGGAACGTTATCTTCTCTAAACAAAATAGCCAACTGATAACTACCTAAAAATTGGTCAATTAAAGTTGAATGGCCAATGAACAGTTATGGTGGAATATGTCTCATTTTAGGACAAAGTATAAGCATACAGGAACACTGTCAGTTGAGAGATTTATTTACTATTGTAGCGGAGATAACTGGAAATTAAATCCGTCACTGAAGTTGGGAAGCCATACAATACAAAAGCTGTTCTCACCTAATAAATTGTACAAAATGGAGCTACAATGAAGTTTGAATCTCTAAAGGGTTATTTCCTGTAGCAAAATGATATGATACTTGCACTGTAGATGGTTGGCCAATATCCACTTGAAATGTTGAAGGCCAAGAGCTAACAGTATTAAAAGCTGTCATTACTTCCAGTATTATCTATTCAAGTCCATACTCCTAGCAATGAAGCAAAGCATATGATTTATGCTGGGCAGTCTAAGCTCTCATTGATTAAAGTGTTATTAACACAGCTAGAAACATTAATTTTTTTTCTTAAATTGGAGAAAATACAAATGAAAACACAACGTCTTTGAGAGGGTAATAAGACATTTTAAAAATACATACATATTATCTATTGCTTTATGAAATTAGTAGTGCTAATGAAAAACCAGAATTGCTTTCCCATGTCAAATATTAAGAATTCATAGAAACATAGAATGGTTTGGGTTG
>NW_009621315.1:0-4426 GCF_000690535.1 Cariama cristata | reverse complement strand
AAAATAAGCCGGGCAGTGCAATTTGCTGTTTGAATATTTAATTTAATATTTTATTTTATTGTATTATATCAATTTGATTTTTTAAAGAGGTGGATACTTACAGCTGCTTGAGCCAGCTAAAGGAATAATAAGGAAGTTTCCTCACTTCATGGTTACCTGAGGTGACTTTCCTCATTGCAACATTTAGCAATAGGTTAGATTTTACGTCGTATGGTAGACAGTAATAATTAACTTGGACTGACTTCTTTCAGTGGATATCAGAATCATTTCTAAAAGAAGTAGCTGTAACTCAGTATTATTTAACTTCACCATTGCTTGCTAAAGCAATACACAGATAATTGTCAGCAGTGGTAAATCTAGTCACTGTTCTGATAACACTTTTAGGCTATTGTCTGTTATTGACAATGACCAGAACTTACATGTAGTCCAAAGTGTATGGGGGGGAAGGAGAGGGGAAAAAAAAGAAGAATTGAAGTCTGCAATAAGAAAGAAGAAACTATAGGCTTCTAGCTGTAGCTACAGACAGACAGTTGTGAGGTTTTTTCCTAAGATAATTTCATCTTCAATAAACAAGTTTGTGGTCATCTTCTTCTTTTTTGTTTGTTTTGTTGTTGTTGTTGTTGTTGGTTGGTTGGTTTGGTTTTGTAATATTGTCTCTCCAAAGGCACTAATGTTTAGGTTCATATTTCCCAGAAATACAGCTAGGTGAACATGCAGGTAATCCAGCATTAGCTTGCCTCATATTGTCTTCTTTTCTTTTAAAATACATTATTCTTCCTCTGTCGAAGTCAGTAATCTGTGAAATATAAGTATGTGACTACATTCAGTTTAATATTTCTTAGGGACAGTAACTTCAGCAGAGTTTGAGCCTGGGCTGGCTGCAGTTAGCTGAACCATTCTAATAGACTGCAGGTGGTAAACTACACACATATTTTTGTAGCCAGTTTTGTGGTTTTTTTTTGGTTTTTGTTTTTGTTTTTTTTTTTTTTTTCTGTCAGAAAGGCTATTTCTCCAAGGAAACTGAATCCACCACATGTATTAATATTTTCCTTTTATAGCAACGACACAGAATGTAAGTGCTGGAAGGAGTTATAATTTTGAAGCCTCTTTCACTAATGGCTCACTTAGCCTTTATTTCCATTATATTTTAAGCACTATGCAGGGGAAAAGTGGTGAGTATGGAGAGCAAAAGATGTGGAATTTGTCAGGAAACTCCCCTAACTAGAAGGGAACTCACTTTTTTTGCAGATAGTCTCCACAAATGCCATTAACTTCATGGCTGGGGAGTAGATACATTTAGCTGTGCCCATTAGTCTGTTTTCTCATCACACTCAGCCTTAGTAGCAGCAACACCCACCAATTGCGCAGCCCTTTGGTGCTCCCTGCCCAGAGCACACCCGTCCTGCCGCATTGTGGTGGTGCAGGGGGTACCTTCATTTACCCTCACTGGCATCCGGTTGTGGACCTCTCACAGGTTATGCGTTAGTGACATGGGACTTTTAAGGAAAAAAAAAAAAGCTAAGAATGCAATAGGTCAGATTTAACACAAATTGCTGATAAAAGGCTCAGACAACCAAGAAAACTGCAGGGTTTGAGGATGCAAGATTTGATAAAATTGTCTTGCTTGACAGTGGCTAAGAATTTGATAATTTGGGTAGATGATAGTAGAGGAAAGGCTTTATGTTGTTCTGTGATTAGAAATACCTAGGAAAAAAGACAGCATGCTCATGTGAACACATTGTGTATGTTACCTTCCTCAAGAATATATAGATGGATGTTCTGATGGAAGTGTTACTGAAAATTAGAGCAGTGACTATGAGTAAAATATACACAGACACTTCTGTGTGAAATTACAAGGGGTGGGAAACCCATGAACACACGTTGCAGCAGACAAGTAAGAATGAGTTGAAATTCTTCTGATCCATGTGAATATCACACTTTCTTACTTTAAAGTCCAGCCTTAATGAAAAATGAGAATTCTGGCAGTACCAGAACTGCCTCAAATAGGAAAGATTTTCTTGAAAGTTTGGAGCAAAGGTGATTGTCTGGAGCTTCCTGGGCACCCTCTTCTGCTTCCTCATGAATTTCTAAGTGATGCTTTGAGATTATTTCCTTATAAAGCCACCAAGAAGGTGTGAAAGTCCCTGACAGTTGCTAGATATCAAGTGCCAAAAATGCATAGAATGCATGGGATATTTATTCTGTTAGAAGAAAAAACTTAATTACAGCAATAGTTTCATACTTAAGACACAAAACAAGGTAACAAGCACTTCTTGTTTTAGCACCTTAATATAATTGTTCAGTTGTTTTATTTTGAAAGGTTACTACTGTAAAATGATGATACAGAAAGACACTCATCTCAAATAAGTAGAGTTCAAATGCTTTCCTAGCTGCCCTGGTATTTGTATGACTTTATTAGGTCTTGATTTGTGATACATTTCAAGTTTATGTTTTGCAGACATGTATAATCAAAGCATAATTTCATATCAAACTACTTACTGGCTCAGCTACTAATTTTTCAGTAATTATTCTCCTCCTCAAAAAAGAATTTGAAATTTTGGAAATCAAAGTTCTAAATGAGACTTCTTTGCCCATTTTTACAGAACAGATGGGAAGTCATGGAAAAGTAAGATCGCAGTTGTTGCAGTGTTTTCATCTTCAAATAATGCAGATGTCTGTCTATTAGTCAGAAGTGTGAGAAACATTTAAGACTTGGTCTCAGGCTAATTCAGGAAGTCACTGCAGCACCTTGCAAATTTTAAGCTTAGTTAATTGAATGCTTAAGTCTTACACCTTCTAAGATTTTACATGTGGAAAAATAAAAAATAAAAAAATCACACTGGTTTGTTTAGAAGCTATCTTGGTCTTTTTGGACAAATAATATTAAAGCTAGTTAACTTTCCTAACTTGAATCTTTGGTAATTCCTGTAAGGAGAGCTGTTGACCCAAATCCTGCAAATAATTCTGCATGCCTGTAAAGTCAACAAAACTTCAGAAATACTCTTAGAGACATGCATATATATTTGATGCTCCCAACAATAGTGTTAGGTTTCCTAAGTCTGCTTCCATTCTATATTTATTAACAGGGTATTGACAGATAATACTTGCATGGATACTCATGCCTCATATTTATCACAGAGAACTAAACATTTGTAATTTTGCCTAATCCTTGAAATAAATTTTTTTTCAGTGTAATAGAAATGCTTATATTTATTAATACTTACAAATAGATATTTTAGGAACTGTCCTTTAAGTCACTAAGTCTTTTAAAACCTCGGTGCTTTAAACAAACTTTGGCTTTTTATGTGTTGGTGATAATAAGAGCAGTACCTCAGATTTCAGGTATTCAGAGACCTCTGACATTAGAAGAAAATATGCATAAATATCTGTGAAGAATAATCTGCATTGAAATTGAACCATTTAAGCAGCAGAGAGTGTCATTCATCAAAGCTGTGTTTTTCTTGAAAGTTGGCTTCACAAGTTGTGTTGCTTGCCCTGGGTGGTGTTTGGTGACCTGGTGACAAAAATGTCAGGCTAGTCTACGTTAGCAGAAATAAGCTTTATTTGTTAGAAATTACAGGCATAAAAATCAGGGTTAACATGACCAGAGTGTTACTCTGCTGAGTGGACAGTAAGTAGTTTTTATGGCTAGACAAGTTGTTTCTGTGAAATGCCCAAGGCATTGCTCAGTCTTTTGGTAGCATTGTGATGTTGGTCCCTGTGCTTTTCTCAGGGTTATGAGGAGAAGACTCCCTTCCCCTGTTCACTTGATGCTTATGTTCAGTCTGGAAGTTATTTCTCTTCCAGAAATGAAATCTACACAGTCATCTATGGCCACAGAAGTGCAAAATTGGTGCATTTCCACCAAACTCTTTTTTTTAAGTATGAGGTCTAAATATTTAATGTCATTAACAATGTCAAGAGGTATGGCCACATACAGCCTCAGCATAGGGACAAATCTACAGATATTTCAATTTCAAACACTTTCCCCCCCTCCAACAGCACAATTTAAGGTGAGTAAAGTGTTTCCAGCTGGAGTGACTACTTTTTCTACATTGTGTTTTAGCTGCTGGGGCTAGGATGGTCTGAAGTGAAGCTGGGTATTCCCTCTAGGCATGATTTCATACTTTCTTGTTCCTGTAGCCCTACTGACCGTTCAGACAATCTGCAGAAGTGATAATTTATAAAGAGTGGCAGAAGTAGACATTGAGGCCCAAGGAGTACAGGGTGTTTAGTTTTAGCCAATATTTATTAGTAAGTGAAAGTTTTGATTCTTCTGAGCTATATGAATATCTTAATGCCTGTTGAGTTCATTTTGTCTCTCTAGTTATGAAATGTTCATTAAAGCAGGCAGGGATACTAAATCCAGATGCTATGAAATTATTTAATATATATACTGAAATACAAAATTTTTTAATATATGTAA
>NW_009621314.1:20263-20647 GCF_000690535.1 Cariama cristata | reverse complement strand
GGAATCACCCAATTTTGAAAATTATAAAGCTCCTAGAACTTCAAAAAGCTGTACATTTGATAAAGAGGATTCATGTTATCAATGTCCCCTATAACATACACTAGACATTGTGTCTCAGTTTTGAAACACACGCCTTGGTTTAGATAAACTTGCTTCTCTAATGACGTACTATCTAGCCAAGTTGGCAATGTACAAAGTATCAAGCAATATAAATAACTCAACTGTAAACTAAAGTCCATGAGAATTTCAGATGTTATTAATATTTTGCCTTACTACTGTCACTGTACTATTACAATTGTAAACCCCTGACCATCGGCAACAACACACTGTTCCCTTCCCTGACCTGCCTGGGCTCAGGTACGTTCGGCCAAGGCGCACGTCCTG
>NW_009621314.1:8839-20232 GCF_000690535.1 Cariama cristata | reverse complement strand
GATGGCGCCGCCGGCGGCGCTGCCCCACGCCACCACCCCGTCTCTACGCATCCCCGCTCCCTTCAGCAAAGCGCCCGAGCCACGTTCTCACCTCTTCTGGGCACTATTTTTCTTTGTGCTCCCTAAATTTCGGTCACACTCCCCTCAGTTGTTTTGGGGTGCGTTCTGCGTGCACGAAGGAAATTATAAATGGTACTGAAATACCTTTTGAAATTCTTCCTGCTTTTAACAAAAAGAATGGTGCATGAAGGCCTGGCTTTTCCGCTGCTGCTCTTCTTCCTCAGCTTCAAAACAACTGCAACTGTGATTTTTTTTTTTCCTGATCCAAGCTGAACCACTACGGGGAGTCACAGAGATGCACACGCAAACACAGCTCCAGGCTCAAACCGAGTCTTAAAAACCTTAATGTCTGGAGGTGGCATTTTGATTTTTAATTAAACAACCTATATTTATAAAGATTATTAACATTGCTTATCAATGAATCAAAATGAATTCTTCACTTCACAGTGTTATTTTTGCAAAAATCATACGGGAAGGGCTTTACCCAAAACACACCCTTTCTATTTAGCGTTTGCTGCCCTGCCCTGCCCACCAGCGGCACACAGAACTATTCCTTACATCGGTGGTAATTCCTTTAAGCCTATTAGGACAACAGGAGCAGCAGCCTGCAGATAATTTTTCCACCATGAATCACGTGATTATTGCCAACTTCCTTGCTCATAAATAAGAATGTTTGAAATGACACAAAGCAAAATAATCTATAATCTGTCCCTGAACCTCACAGCATATAAACAAGTCCATCTGTCTTTTGGAGGGCAGAAAGCATAAAAATTCCACAGAGAAAAATCTCTCTGCTATAAAAAAAAAAAAAAAAAAGAAAATGAAACCACACAAAAAAACCCCCACAAACCCAAAAATCCAGCTTATAAAATTGAAAACAACCAGAAAGGCCAGCTCCAACAATGAATATCCACGTCTGTTTATACTAAGAATACTTCAGCAGAAAACTACCAAATAAACACAAGGTTTTCCTTCTTTAGGACACAACTTTACCAGTAAATCTGCTACCAGCATAAAAAAAATATTACTTCCTTAGTGTATAAATAGAGGAAGAGATTTGTATAACTATATATATATTAGCAGTTTCTGAAAACACAGCTTTGCCCTTGACTACATATGCAACTCTCCTGCAGGTTTTTCACTGGTATAGCAAGCTACAGGAGCTACTGAAAATAAATGCAATGACCATATACACCTCACAGACACAAAACAATGCAAGATTTATTTAATTCCTTCTTCCTCTCCTCACGGACCATGTCTTGGCATCAGTCTACAGCAATTCATGTGAGTTATCCTAAGCAATCATCCTTCTGCTGCTTCCTCCAACACTTGGAGAGATCCTGATAGGATCTGCTCTGTTAATTCTTCTTTAATCCAATCACTTAACTGTGCACGTATGAAGAAAAGAGTAATTTAACCATGTGTGTGAATACAGTCAAGAACATACAAGTTACTACAGCACAATCAAAATGACAGAAAGAGGAAAAAAAAAACCCATCTTTTCTGAAACTGTTATAACTAAGTAGATCATGCAACTAATTTAGTTTAAAAAAAAAAAAAGCTTTTTCTATTCTTGGATTTAAGCCTGATTCATGTTATTAGTACCGTCATTTACTGAAATGGGATCCATCAGCTGTATTTAAGAGGACACACAGGGTCTCTTAAAGCGAAAGATTAACAAAAATACTGTCATACTGGCTCTAATTTTTAAAAATATCCTTGGAGTAATTTATTCACAAAGTAAGTACAGGTAATAAGATGTATCTTTTCCCAGATTCACAGTGAGAAGTTCAGTAGAACAAGGCACTTGTTCTGCTTCTCAATAATCAAAATTAAGAGACTGAGAACTAAAAATACATATTCCAAATCTCACAAGACAGATAGCTTGTGACTTGCAAAGCCCCATAGATCTTTAATACTAATATTCCAAAGCATTGCAAAACTTACAATATTCTTTCTCCATTCCCCATGTGCAAGCCCATTTGAAGCCTCCAGTTTGTTTTGTTTTGTTTTTTAAAAGGACAAAGTACTGTTCTTTTGGATATTATAGTCCAGTCTCATCACAAGGATGAAATATTCCACCCTGACATTTTCTCCCACTGCAGAGAAAGATTAGTGTTTCGTTAAGTAAAGTGCCCATCCTATAAATAGCAGCATTTACAAGCACTTGTAAATCTCTAATTGCTATTGCCAGTACAATTGCGTAACTATCATCACTTGTTAGAGCTTCGCTGAGATCTAGACATTGACTAAAGAACAGAAAGATTTCCAAGGATCCTTTTCATTATGTGCTGCCATCTCAGTACTAGACTGAAAACTTTACACCTTATATTTTAATATCCATGTTACAATGGTAAGGCAGTTAAAAGGGTAACAAATTATAAAGCGCTACAAGCAAGTAGCTTCAATAATTCAAACTGGCCCCACAGAGGCAGTAACATTTATAGCAAACCAAAAATTCGATGTTACATACACTGGCGCATCCACGTAATGGACAACGTAAATCCAAGATTACATTCTTGATGTAGCAGGACAATCAACCCCGACAAGCATTCAGGAAAGCACATTAATTTATGTTAAAATAGGATTCAATAGCAAAATGCAACTGTACGTAACCGCGATGGAACGCACTGCGACAGCTGTGGGGCAGGGGGAGTCATCCTCCAAATTTCCTCGCATTTGTGTGACAAAGATCGGTCTGGAGGGAATGACTTGTGAAAAAAAATTACATATAATTGTCTGCTTCCGCAGCTGTCAGCCCTATAGACTTTTCATAACAATGTTTGTATGTCACGTACAAAAAGTAACCAAACAGGATTAACCTACAAAAATCCGTCACCACTAGCGAGCAGTAACATCCCTGGCACAGGTCTGTCCGGCAGCGTGTCGGTACTCTCTTCAGCAAGAAAAGGCAGCGGAGTGGAACAGACCTGGAAAACTAGAGGGGTTTGCCTCCAGTTATTTCTAGAAAACAGTCAGAATGTCATCCATTAAAAAGGTCCAGTTTGATTCCGGACTACCAGCTTGCTTGTTCTGTTGCTGTTCCCCCTCAGGCAGCCCAGCTTCCAGCGCCCACCACCCTTCCTGCCCAACAAAACACTCTTCTCCTCTGTGATTCTTCCCACCAAAACCAAACCCCTCCAAACACCAACTGCAACCACACTTTCCCCTGCATCACCATCACATTTATTATCAACCACTCATTTTCAGGGTTTTCAACTCTGAAAAGACCTCCAAAAATTTCCACACTCAAGAGTTTTGGGGGCAATTACCACCGTTCTACAGACAATTAAGGGCAACTACCTCTCTGTCAAGATAAACTTTTTCAAAACCAGACTCTTGGTTAGGGTTTTTCCTCTTCGTACATCATTGCCAGTGTGTTCTCCCCAAAAGAGATCCATCAGGAGCACACAGTCTGAAAGAGCACGTTAGGCACTTCCTCCGACCTGTACGACTACCTCATTACATCTCACCCTTCCATAATTTCATTCTCCACAACCCTCTCATTGATGGTTTCAGAGTAAACTCTTCTCCCTTCCAAGTTTCACAGAGGGTCTAATTTGTTTTGAAAGTCTCATAAGACCAAGCTAGAACAAACCCTAACCAAATGAAAAATGCTTTGAAATGTTGGTGAATCATCGTTTTTTGGTACTAGATGCTGCACATCCTCACCCTCCTCAGTGAGTCATCTTTTATTTCCAGCTAGCATTCTGCATGAGGGATTCCACCCGGCTCATTAGTGGGTGGGTGTTTTCAGAAAGTCCAATTCTTTTGGCAGCTGAAATAGAGAACAAAAGCAAAACCTTGATTTCTGCAACAGAGGATGACATTCAGCAGGAACAACACGAATTACTGGATAAGGCTGAAGTCAGGCTAAAAGCGTGTTGGTGCGGAAGGTCGGTATTCCCAGCAGGCCTCAGAAAGCACTGTTTTGTTTGCTTATGTCATCAAACATTTGCTTTTGTGGTCAGCTTCAACTCCTGTTAATATTCTTTTAGGTTTCATCCTCGTAAATGCGTTTCACCCACAAACAAGACCTGCAAATAACCTCCCCTCCATTAGATGCAGTTTAGCATGAAAAAAACCCCAGACATTCCAGAAACAATTGCATTGCATACCAGATGAAATATTAATGATCAGGTTTGGGTACAAGCAAGAAAAATTGACTGTGGAACTGAAAAAAGAAAAAGAAGTCAAACTAAGGCTCTTAGAGGAAGACGTTCAGTTGCTTCAGGCAGCACTCCCTTCTCCCTGCAGTTCCCAACAAAGGGTGGATACTTGAATTTGCAACCTGGCCAATTTCTCCTCAAACCTTTTCAGAATCACTATGAAACTTCCTCCTGGTTAATTTGTAGGAACAATATGGTCTTCTTGTTGTAGGAAGCTTAACTTCACTTTTAATTGTATTTAAAATAAAATTTTATTACAGTAAGTTTTTCTGCACAGATTCTAAAGGAACAGGGTTAAATCCCTGGCTGTGTCTTTTTTGTACTCTTATGCTGTACATCACGAACACAATGAAATTAATCACATACTAATTTATTTATACCCCCTTGGAGCATATGGTCTCCATGACCTTGCTTTAGAAGAGGTGAAATTTGGTTCATTATTGTTTCAGAAATACATCAAGTAGCTACTGATCCCTCTGACCTCGACCAGGCAGCCCTTCCAACCATCCCTCTCCAGCTGAAGCCCACAGAGGCTGCGTCTTCTCTAGAGGCTCCAGCTTTGAGGGTGAACGCTCTCCTTTGGCAGGCACACCATGGATGCAGCTGAAGGACAGCAAGGAGATGGATGAGCCAGCTGTCTGCAGCACAGATAGAAATACAGGACTGGGAAAAAAAAAAAAACACCACCCAACCACTTTGGCATTCTTCCATTTGATACTCCCCTACAGAATACCATGTTCAGTACCATGTTTCAACAGTAAAAGGAGCTTAGAGACCACCCACACCTGGAAATATTTACTGTCCTTGTGCGTACTTCTCGTTCTCTTGGCAGTGAAGGAAGACAAAGGACAACCGTCTCCGATCTCAGAGCTGACAGGACACAGATATCACCACCAGATTTTCTGTTTCACTCACCGCGCTTGCTGCCTTCAGAGCTACCAGCTGCTGTATATGCTTTATAAGCAGCAACGATATTATTGGGGCAGCTTCCTCCCAAAACACTGACATTGAAACTATTTACTTTGTGGAGCAAATGTGAAGTTAAAATACCCCTCAGAAAATCCCTGCAGTGAAACACCTTGCTAAGCTTGCCAGCCAGCACGGAAACGAGCAAGGCTAATGAGAACTGCAAAAGGTGCAACGCTCCCGTTACTCACCAGAGACCAGCCTGCTTCTGACCCGAAGCGCCATGCAAGTCAAAATATCAAGTGAAGCTGATCTGTGGGCTTTGGCTTATTTCAGAGACAAAAAAAAAAAAAAAAAAAAATCCACCTACTTGTTACAAAAATAGGCAAGTGCCTTCATAGAACTACTGCTTGCAAGCGAAGGCTATGAAGCCTTCGGAAATAAACCTGACACATCACCCTCTGCACCCAGGAAGGCATCGGGGGGGAACAGATTATTTCATATAAACTGAGTTTCTGAAGGTCACTATCTTACAGAAATAGCACGAGGTGAGAAGACATTTCCTGCTCGCCTTTATGCATGGCAGGTGCTTTTGTGTCAGAAGGGGCTGTAAGAAAGGACAAAGCCCATAATCCTCTGATCTTCCTCTTCAAATTCTAACAGGATTTCCAGCGCTGGAAAACACATTTGTGGCCTGACACAGTAAACCACCCTCAGAAAGTATAACCGCTCGCGTTGTTCTGCAACCAACTTGGAATCACCAGTACTAATTTATAAATGCTGTATCTTTTATACATTCACCTGATTGCTGAAAAAGGGATAAAGGTATTACCATATAGAAAAAAGAACAAGGCAGTTTCATTAAACTTTTAAGAAAACCTGAGGCTACTGGTCTTGGAGCAATACCTTCAGCATGCTAGGAGATCACTTCAACAGTCCAATCATCTGAAGAAAACCTGAACCCATAAAATAGAGGACAAGGGAAACAGAGTGATGCGATAGAAGACCAAAAAGAATCATGACAGATTAAAAGTTACGTGTGTATATATAAATATATATATATAGACATACATACAGATGCATGTTCTCCATGACAGAACACCTGGGCAAAGCTAACTGCACGGTTTCCATAAGGAAGACAGCTTTCCTCCTGTTTCAATCCTCAGGACTTTTCCTCACCATGAAGGCTCAAAGCCAGCTGTCTCAAGCCACTATACAGCCACTGCCAACAATTATTAAAGAGTGACTACTAACTGACCCTGGGAAAACATCTTTGGGGAAAACAGAGTTTGCTCAGAAGGCAGAGCAGAACCAGACCTGTCAGGCAGTGGGGAGATGATCATCCCTCCATGCAATAACGCAGAGGTGCGGAGAACCACGTACAGGCCGGTGCCTGCTCAGTGCTACAAGAAGGTGAAGAGCTGCGTAACCACCGCAGCCCCAGTCCTGCACATGGACAAGGGTGGGGCAGGGGTGACTAACATCTGTATTCGAGGTCCAAGCATTAGGATTCCTTTGCTTCTGCAAAAAAAGAAAGAGGATTTGCACTGTATTAGTTTTATACCTGTACTTGTCTTGAAGGACAGGTTCTGAAGCTGTACAATCGCTAGCTAAAAGACTCATTCACAAAAAGCACGTGCCACCTACAGACAAAATACTTAGAGCCAAGATGCTGTAATAAATTATGCTGCTTCTAAGCTTTCAGCTAGCTGAAAAGAAATCTGTCCTTGCATATTCGTGTTACAGATGTTTATGTTCTGCTTCAGCTCTTACAGCTATACCATTTGATGTCTTCACTGGCTGATTTTCCACTTGCTTTCTTTAAAAAAAAAAAAATCATACCCTAAAAAGTTCTGCGTTCAACAGCTTGGGATTTTGCTGCTAACAACACATTTGCTTTACAGCCAATATCATCTAACAGCAATTTCTCCATTCAGTTCACCATTCTGCCTTTCAAATATTTGCGTTAGTCATAACAGAAGCATGTAGTCTAGCTTGGTCAACAAGCAACTATACTCAAGCCCAAAATACTTGTCCCAAGCACTACTCTAGAAATGAACTGGAGCACAGTGGGAGAAAGACACTCTGAATTGGCCCTGCTCTAAACAGAGGGTTGGACCACATGATTCCTGGGAACAGGTTATTCTGTTCCATGAACAAATGAACAATTTCTAAGCCCGCTCCTTTAAGTCGTAGCAACCTTTGTCTTCAAAGTCAAGCTTGCCACAAAGCTGCACCACGGTGGTACCTGCCTGAAGTGGACAGTAACGATTTCCAACGGTAACAGTGAGATAAGACAAACACTATGGCAACAGACTGACAGAGTTGGCATTAATACACAACACAACTCGCTCTCACTCGCCCCTGTTCGCATGCCAAGACAGGCAGGTGGTCCCACGGAGCAGCTTTCAAAGGCACCGCTGGCAGGGACGTCGAGTACCGACACCAGAACAACGCCTTGCGCCAAGCTTTGCTTCTCCAAGATTCAGCTCAGAATCACCACAGGATGCAACTAAGTGTGCTGGGTACACGCATGAAAAAGATAAATAAATAAATGAAAAAGGCGTAGGCACCATCTAGCAAATTTTGACTAACAACATTCCTAACAGCTGACAATAACACCAGTGGCAGTGCACAGAACACTGAATTGCCTAGAAAGGGGGATGCACCTCCATCCCGAGCCCTGGGCTGACCGGCATTGCCAAGACAGACCCCAAATCCTTCACCGACAAGCTTCCTTTCGTGTGCCAGCAGAAGCAGATCCCAACACACCTCCCTCAGATGCATGAATACAGAGGAGTTTTTAGAACTGACCCTTTTTCATGCGTGCTCCCCGCAGCCCAAAAATATTTACGGCAAAATGGAGGGAATAGGAGAACTGAAATCAGACTTGGGTTTATGTATCATTGGCACCAACCCTGAGGGAGATTTTCCAGTGCACTCAGCAACGGCCTGACCACACTGAAAATCCAACTTCAGCACCAGTTCTTGTAGGGCAACACCACAGAAAATACCGGTCTCGGCTGTTTTACCCAGCACTATGTATGAGGCAGGGTAGGTTATCTGATAAAAACCCTCCTTTGCCCAAGCTCTTGCTCCTATAGCAGCAATTCAACTGCTTTACCTAAAAGATGACCCCATTTGGAACAAGCCAATTATTAACAACCTTAAACCAGATTAATTTTACTCTAGGCAGGCCTTTCAGTGTACAGATGGAGCCATTAAAATTCATTCAAATTCAAACGGACATGACCACCAGATTTACAATTTCCACTCATGGCCCATAAATATTGAAAACATTACTAGACCAGCAAGAGATGGGTGGATCTATTTTGAGTCAAATAAAATATCGTTACAAAAGCAAAATACTTGGTAGCATTTATCGTTCTCTGGGCCAAAATCCCTTATGTCATCCTCTGCTCTACAAAACAATTTCATACTTGGAAATTAATCTTTTTGCCTCTCAGGTTGTTAACAATTTTCAGACGGCTCTCTGATCTCTTCCTTGTCTAGTCGACAGAGCGTTAATTTGGGCAGGATATGTTACTGCAGCAGGGTGCCGCCTCCTGCCAGGTATCAATAACCTACCCCAAGCAGCACATCCATAAAAAAGCTGCTATATCAAGAATGTTTTATGTGCCAGAGGAGCTACTGCTGCTACCCTGATGATAAGGCTCCCATTTTTCCTTCAGTGGTCACATCCAGCTTTTCACATATGCAGGAAATAGTCTAAGTTTTTTTTTCCCCCCACCAATGCAACCATCCATTTCAGAGACACTGGCTGGTTTGGGGAATTTGTACATATGTTTCTTTTGTTACCTGCTAGCACGTTATTGTTATCAGCGATCCACAAAAGAGTTTCCTCTTCCTGCAAAAGCAACACAAATTGAACAGAGCATCAGAGGGTTCTGTATGACTATGAGGAATCAAAGCAGTGACACTACATTTCTTCCCATTTCTGAACAAAAGCATGTTTAAGCCAAGAACTCTGACAGCACAAAGCCTGCACGTGCACGTTTAGCCATCGTTCGCTACCTTATTCTTCAGAAACATGATGTTACTCAGCGAAATCGAGGCCTGTAATGAATTATCGGCCAACATACCATCTAGAAGCTTTATGACTACAAAGCAATCCCTTCCATCTCCCTATATGCTTGGGAACACACAGAAAAGGGAAAAATGCCTATTAATTGAAACGCAACAGTTCAGACACTTAAAACGTTAACATTTTTATTGAGGGGGTGGGAAAAAAGAAAAAAAAAATCGCAGAAGTGTGAAAAAACCAGCACTGAAACCCAAAGCGTGGAGACCCTGGGAAGCTGGAAGTGCCCGGCTGTGAACAAACACTCGTGTGGACACAACCCCGCATCCAGCACGCTGCGCTAGCGGGGGCACGGAGGGGAGGCGAAGGAAAGCCGGAGTGGTTGCTTAAATCATATGCACAAGTTTTAGCATAGAAGTGCGTTTTTAACCACAAGTGAACTGCGGGTTCTTAAACTTTCTGGGAAGTTTTAAGCACAGAAGCCACAGAACCACTCTAACACATCAAAATGAAGGTAAGAGTAACATAAAAACAGTTTAAAAAAAAAATGCAGGCACTGCCGAAGAATACATGGTACATTGTAGAGATCACCCACATTTTGAGGCAGGATAATAACGAATAGCTGGCACAGGCATATTTTGGAGCTCACAAAAATTAGGATGAATGAAGGATCGCAGGTATGTTCTCAACTGTTCATCCAGCCCCGAGGACCTAGGCATGAGCACTCACTTGCCTGTGAGCATCCAGAGAGAGAAAGCTTCCCTCAAATCACACCCACCTAACCACGCTCACATCTCTCTTACAGCGGCCTCAGCGCCCGATCCGAATTTCTCAGGGCATATCCAAAGAAGGGATTTGAATAGCACTTTAGTAACCTGAGAATGATCTTACAGTGAACTCGGAAACCTCATCTTTCCAAAGTTATTACAAAGAAGGCTGCTTTGGGTTGAAACTGGATTCAAAAGAAAACCAGAACACACCCAGTTCTCTCAGCTCCTCACCTCTGTCCATTCCTGGCCCCAGAAAGCCACACAGCAAAGCACGACCAAGCGATCCCGGGTTTAGCTTCACTGTTAATACTGCTGAATGCCTGTGGAAGGCACGACACATATTCACCGACTTCGAGAGGCACGGTAAATCCTGCAGCTACTGCGAAATGTGCTGAGCTGACTCTCTCACTGCCCTTTTTGTTGCAGATCTGCAAGTTCAAATACCGGCAGGACGCTACCATGAAACCACAGGTAACTGACACTGGATCCAGAATTTCTGCAGGAGGAATCCCATCTGAATTGAATCATTTACAGAACAGGAGCCATGCCAACCCAAGGAGCTGAATGTTAAAGCCAAATGTATCTTTGGCGTCCTCAAGTCAGTGGCAAACTTGGCAAGCGAAATCAATGATCCGCACATCCCAGCATCTTTCATGAGATGGCAGCCAGTGGAGGATGCTTCAGAAGTGACATAGGCATAAAATATAATTTCTTTTCAGTTTCCAGTAATCTATAGTTTAGAGACAGGATGAGCCAACAGAAGACCAGGTGCCTGCTCAGTGAAGAAGACTGGGTGATTTTTTTTTTTCTTTCATTTCATCACGTGTGAACCAACCAGCATACCATGGACAAAAGGCACATCTGATCTGCTGGACACAAACTCTGCCCAGGAATCGCACTGATCAACCTGTGTTCCCCTCCCCAGAAGTCTTCAGGTTCAAGAGCCAAAGTGGTAAAAATCAGGGTGAATGAAAAACAGATACACAGGACAGAAGAGACCTACCTGACCAAAACTGCCCAACGTCCAGGCAGCGCGTGGCCTGTTTTGCAGTAAAATTATGAACACTACAGATGCCTAATAAAAGTCAGTCCAACTTACTACAAACACTGTCTTGCACATTGGTTTAAAGCCAATATTGGTTAAGCAGTTATAAACAACCTTCTGTTAACTATGTAGTTTAAAATATACACTCACGCCTCAACATGTTTTTCACTCCGGCCTCCTCTCCAGTAGACTCTCCAGATGTGACTGAGAGAAAAGCCATTGAATCTGACCAGCAGTACATTCTCTACTTACTCTTCGAAGAGAAGTTCAGGTATTGACTCTCTCCCCATTCCGTTAGCAGTTACTACCCCCGGTCTCAAACACATCAGACAGCTCCACAACCAGAGCCCATCAAGCGCTGGCAGTGGCCGCCACACCTAACGCAATGCCCGGCACACCAA
>NW_009621314.1:1440-8816 GCF_000690535.1 Cariama cristata | reverse complement strand
AGCTGCCAGATGGCCAAGTGCCCAAATGGCATCCTTTGCCTTCCAACACGTGCTGCCATCAGTTTTAAAGCTCTCCAAACGCTAACCTGCCATCTGCTTCATTACCTCCTTCTCCACACTCCTGAAGATGTTCTCAAAATGCTGGGTTTCGGTGCTCCTCCCATATTCCCAGTTTTTTTCCACGCTCCCATCAGCAACTGAGTCCTGGTGGAACCAGTGTAATTAAGAGGATGCTGAGATGCAGATCTCCAGAACAGAGCTGCCTCACAGTATTCGAAGGAGCCAAGATAAGCAGAAAATGGAGCAGGCCACAGTTTATAAAGGTTTTAAAGCAGTGAAAAATCCAGATGACAGCAGCCCTGAGCAGGATGTAGGTGGGAAAGCAGAAGTGGCCCTGCCCCGGCACGTCATGGGAAGGCTCCAACTGTCCCGAGGGATGACGATCCTTCTAATTCATTGGGAGAAATACCACCAACTTCAACCGTCCAGTGTTATTAGAAAGGAGCTAGCAGCCATAAGAGCACAATCATTTCTAGAGCCAAGCTGAACAGAAGACATGGCAAGATCTCTAACATCAAAGTAATCATTATTTTTTCAGCATCTATAAAGGTAGCATTTTGGAAAAGTACTGATCTGGAATTAAAGCCGTTATGTTTAAAAAAAAAAAAAAAAAAAGAAATTCTATGGAGCTGAGATGAGACTTTTGGAGACAATTTGAAAAATATACTAACCTGCTCTTTACAGAGCCAAGCTTGGGCAAAAACCCATCTTAGTCAAACATACATCTACAGCATGAAAAACTGAAGTCAAAATTAACTATTTTTTATATTGTGTGCAACATTCCGGTATCAACATACATGACACTCTGTGACCATTACTTTACACATATATCACTTAACGTTTTAAGGCATCACAAACAATCTCTAAAGATACATGCTGGTTAGGAAACAATACTAATACACATTCCTAGTATTTAAGACCAAATACGAGAGAAAAGGCTTAGTATTGTTTCTAAGAGGTGTCAGTAACAGGCCCTACGTTACACATCTGCTTCAATACACACTCTCATTTCATTTTTGCACGCACATATACAATGAATTCAATCATTACAGCTGCTAGCCTACCCTAGCCTTTATCCCAATATAAAGTGCCTTTGGGAGAGGAAGAAACGTATTTCACCTTAAAGAAGGCTTCAGCCTCTCCATGACGGTATTATTGCCTTGGATTTCATCTTCATGCATACGCACCAACATGACAGTGACACTGTTTAAGCAAGTACTTCATGTAAAGAACTCGATTCAAACTGAGATCAGCAGACACGTTTCTTGCACACGATGACAACACAGCGTACAAGAAAGCTTCTCCCTGTCCAAAACCAACCCTCTGCGCTCCGAGCGCAGAGCAAAGGCTCTGATGGAATCTGCAAGCACTGCAGAAGCAAAAGGAAGCACAATTCCAATACGTTTAACAACTGAATTAGCATAATGCTCACCACGCAGAAACCAGTTTCCCTGACCTTCTTGAAATGCTGATGTGTAACTATTGATGAGTCTTTCCTACGTGTACTATGATCCAACAATATTAAGGAAGAAGTCAAGAAAACATCCGTTGCCCTGTCAAGTTTAGTGAAAATAGGTCAGACGTGCGGAAACCTCTCCTGCAGCCTCACACGACCACATAGCAATACTGGGCATCTCTCTCCTGCTAGGGAAAATTGTATTGAGGAGAGTAACAAAAGGTCTGAAGTTGTACTGGAAACTCTACCGTAAACAAATTGATTCAGTTAATCTCTCTTTCATAAGCAGCAACAGAGAGCTGCAGTGATTTATATTTTTTTTTTTAAATATTCCTTTTGTGAGGAATGTAAACTGGACATTATGACAACTAGTAAGAATTATGAGAGACAAATTCAAACATGTTTTAGAAATACTTAATATTATTTGCATAAATCAAGGTATCTATTTTTTTGGACATAACCTATTATAGGCTCAAACATGCAAAAGAAAAACCCTGTATCATTTGTACATGCATACTGCAAGAATAAGATTATACTTAGCTAAGTGTGTAGCCATCATGTTGCTTAGAACGTTCTAAGGGCAGATTATACTAATATCTGACATTTAATAGTGCCAATACAGTAAGAGCACTGTTTGACAACAAATAATAAAAATTACATTTCTTGTAAGGTCTCTAAGTAAAGGAACAAGCCAGCTGAGCCACACAACTTTAGCAGAAATGCCCGTTTTAGAAAGGCATCTGTGCTCATTTTGTTCAATGAAGAATTCCAAGTGTTCTCATGAAATATCAAACACAATTATGGTGGCCAAAAATTCCAACCCTGTTTAAAATATATCACGGCTTTGCCAGGCCGAATGCTTTCGTTACAGATGAGACATCTTTGTCCATCGAAAGCCTTGTATGGTTGAACATACTTGCAGTAGATAAACATCCCTCTTAAATTTTGGCACAACTCACTCCCTACCGAGAGTTACTGATGCTATGGCTGAACTGAAAGAGGAGCCAGACTTCATCCAAGCTGAAGTCTGAGCTCATTAAAATGGAATAAAGACAAAATTCAACTCCATTCCAATTCATGTCTTTCAAGTTCTCATCAACACTGTAAAATAAAGATCATCCTGCGGTTTCACAACAGCAGGAATAGGAATAACAAGTTTTAGAACTTCACATTTGTTACTATCACTGGTGGAAAGGCACAGAAAACATGTATTTAACCAATACCAAGAGCAGAAAAAAACAGTCACTATGAAAATATAAACAGAAAGGGCTGATGTGTATGGCAACAACATTGTTTGCTTCAGCAAAAGTACACACAAATACTCAACTTTTCATGCATTTCACTAAAATACTGGCAGCTTTTTACCCTTAGAAACTACGGCGAGTAAAATAGTTTTCAACTACAAAAATTAAGGAAAAACTAACAAAATAAAGCATCAGTATCTTCATTTCTTCACTTCTTCTCCAATGTGCCAAACCTACGTATTTTAAACAACAAAATGCAGTTATAATTTCTCTTTCTTCTATTTTTGCCGTCCATCTTACTTGCATCCAAGTGCTGCTCCTGCGGCAAAGTGACAGCTGTCTATTCCTGGGCTGGCCGAGCTCAAAGAGCAGACGCGCTTCCCAGCGATGCCATGCCAGAGCTCCGCCGACTTCGCTGCCGAACTGTAACTGGGTCACGTCTCTCGCTGGAGTTAACAGGCCACCCGGCTCATGGCAACTCTCTCCCCAGCCCCCAACCAAATTAAAGGGGTATTTTGACCTGGAAAAGAAAAGACCTAGAACTCCCACCACCCCACGTTAAAGCTTACGCTAATTCTGTGAAATAAGATGCGTAAAAATGACGCCAAAGCTGGGGCCGTTGGCACGCTGCATGCGTACAATCGTTGGAGAAACTGCTGGAACGCACACGCACGCTTTTTCCTCCCCTCTAAGTGAAAACTGTGTAGATAACAATTCGGTTGCTGGAGGTTTGGTTATCTTTTTCTACTTGTTACAGCAGGCTAATGACCATCCTGACTCATAATTACTACAATAGTGAGAAGCTTTCAGCTCTCACACTGCTGCAAGACCAACACTTATCTTCTTTCAGGCATGCAACAGCTTTATTGTAGCCCAAACCTGAAAGTTTTGGCACTTAATGCTGATAAGACCTTCTAATGAACGGCTCTGTAAGTGGCTTTAAAGGAGCCCAGATTTCCGGCCCCCCCAATGTTTACATGCATATTCATAGGCCATGACTCAAAACAAAAACAAGCAATGTTTCAGATAATAATCCTCTGTAGTCCTAGACTGCTCAAATTGCATCACCGCAATCACACAAGCCTAAGAAAAAAAAAAATTCATTTCCTCTCCTCAGGCATGTTTTGTAGAGATGAAGGGTATAAAAAGAAAATCCGACTCCCATTGTTTCAATGTAATTGTAAGCTATTCAGGAACTGTGAAAATACGTCTTAACAATCCCCTATTTACACAGATGCATCGAAAAATAGACCCCCAAAAGTTTGGAAAGCTGTTTGAAGGCTTTCTTGTCTGCAGGAGTTCCAGCATTACATATTTCCAGAACAAACCAAAGACAGCGGGAAGCAAGAAAATAAGCCACTTTGATTTGAGAAAAGAATCTAAAGATTAAGTTGTTCACAGAAGTATACTTGTTTTAAGAGTCTAGATTATTTAAGCCTAGGCCTGAGGAAAATTGTCATCCAGTAGACCTACGCAGCCCTTCTGATCAGACGTTCAGGTCATACCAGCATAAATTGATATCCAGTCATGAGGGAAAAAAAAAAGGGAAACGTTACTAATTCTTTTTAGCCAACAGCTGCAAAAAGATAGAATAATCATAATACTAAATTTTGTGTGTTTTGCCAAATCTCAATACCCAAGTTTTCTTAAGAATTTGGTTTTCCTGCCACTTAACAGAACCTAAGATACGGAAAGCCCACCGTGCGTAAAACCGCTTCACCCCCAGAAGCCCGCTCAAGGCAAACAGCAATTGACTCGCTATGGTTTTGATTTGTTACTTTTTCTTTTTTTTTAAGTATTCCTAGAGCACAGCTTCAAAAGAAAGGCCTGAAAGTTCAGACAGAAGTTTATGTATGCCCTTCAAACTTACTGAAAGTCGACCAAGGAGAAGAAAGCAGACAACTTCTTTCACCTCCTGCAATCCAGCAAGCAGTTATCTCCTCAGGATGGGCTCCTTGCAGTCACGTCTCACTGGAAGCACGTACGTGGGCAACCCAACCCCAAATTCCGGTACATTTCTAGAAGTCTGTATGTTCAGCTGCATAGGGCAGGTGCATCTGGAGTTTACCGAGGATGTTGTCTTCCAGTTAAATCTAGCAGGTCTGTGGCCATTCCGAAGGTTGTGATTAGGATTCAAGACTAGTTTGCTGCAGAGGGAATTCCACGGCTCTCCTGACGCTATTATTTCAGTCCATTTGGCTGCAAACTCAAGACAATCACGCGGTGGTTTACACTGCAAAGGCTACTACTGCAGCCAGGGAGTCTTCATTTAAATAGATTTCTGAGGCAAAAGCAAAAAGTTTGTGGTTTTTTCCATATCATGTCTTTAGGCAATTCCTACATACGAAACAAAAAAAACCCCCACACCTAAAACATTGCAACATTTTCAGGTTCCAGTCACCCTTGTGCATCAAACACAAAGAGGTAATACAGATTGTGCTCACAGCATCATCGCAAGCTTCATGCCTGGGCTTGCAGGATTAAGTAGTTTACCTCAGCCTCACTTTTACAAAGAGCCCACTGAACACAGCACGCTCTCCGATTCTGTGAACTCTCTTTAAAGTATTGATTAGACACAGTACTGTCCTCCCAAAAGCTGCCTGCTACTTAAAAAAAAAAAAAACAAAAAAAAAACCAATCAAACAAGGAGACCCAAAAGGCTACACCTGCATTAAGAAATAAATTAATAACAAATTAGCAGAAAAACGAAGACATTGGATGCCTCCCTACAACCAACAGCATCATGTAATTTTACCAAGCTGTGAAAGTGAAAGAAAGACTTCAACTTATTCATATCCTCATGTAGGAAAACATCCCATAAGGAGAAATAGCTTGAAAATAAGAACAGTGACATTACATGTAACTGGATAGAGAACACTTCAAACTTGCATTTAGACATGCATGCCCATACACACCCCTTTTACTAGTCAAATTTTTAAGTAACTACACAGCCCACAACTCAGCATGACAAACTGGTTTGCCAAAGGAAACTTCCCTTGGCTAGTGAGCAGCGCCAAGTTATCAATTTCTGTGGAATATCGCTTTGAGAAGATATACCAAGTCGTAGAGAAAAATCTTGACATATGAGATTCCTCAATAGGAAACCAGTACAATTTTTAAACACATGGGCAGCCAAAGGTACAAGAGAGGTAGTTTTCTGCAGCCACAACTGTATCGTGTCCCTAAATGACATGCCTGGAGTAATCCTCTCAAATACGATCCCAAGTCCTGTGTCCCTGATCTGCAGAGTATTCCCCACAAGCATGGCTACACTGAAATCTTCCAGACTATGGGAAGTTTCCTTACCACTATTTAAAAACTCAAGGACAGGAAAAAAATCACTAGGAGTTCTATCAACTCGATTCTGATGATACATGGAAAACCTACCAGAAGAGAGAAAGTGCCATGACCAAAGATCAAACAAAGACTAATCCCGGTGAAAGCACCAGGCAGCGAACGCAGCAACGCGTCCTCCACCAAGGGGAGCGAGCTCCCTTTTTACTTTACAGTAGCCAAGCACATGTGAAAGAGAACAGAGGTGACAGGACTGGTTTCAAAATTATCTAGTAGCCAGAGAAACAGAAGCACTAAATGGAGCAGAGTCCAGGACAACACCCAACCAAAATGACAGAGCCGTGCAAAGAATCCCGGGAGCTGGAATACCCGAGCTCTCCATCTGCCTTCCACCAGGGACCTGCTGGTCAGGACTTGCTTCTTTCCCATGTGGTCTAAATTTTACCTTCGGTCCACGCAGCACTAAAGGGCTGGCAAACTTTTCAAACATAGATCTTAGATTTTATTGAAAGAAAGAATTTCAGACTCTATTTTCAAGTCATAGCTGATTTTTTTCTTTTTTTCCTTTGGGAGAAATTAAGCATAGAGGAAGCATATGACTACCGTCAGAGGAGCCTGCAGACACACACGGGGCTCAGTCTGCATCCAAGACAACAGTGCTACACATGGTTGGAAACAGTATTTAAAAAAAAAAAAAAACAACCAAACACCACAATCATCACTACACACAGCTCTCGGTATGGCAATGATCAGAGATAATAAACTGTTTAATCATCAGACATTAAAATTTTCCTACTACGTTGGTATCTGGTTAGTTAATGCCCAGGTGAGGAGAAGGGTAGACGAGTACTCTGCCCTTTCTCCTCCAGCCCTGAGATAGGCACCTCTAGAACTGCAGCGTGAGCACAGACCTTGGATTGGCGACATTCACGTCGTTTACTACCATATATAAAATGAGATCGTAAAAAATGACAAACGCAAGTATCTGAATTAGAAAACAGTCCTAGATTTTGACTTTTCTTGGGGACTTTCCATACTCTGACACTCTAGAGTCACTTTGTTCTGTGGTCTTCTATATATTGGAAAAGAAACATTTAGCTTAGAATCAGTTCAGAGCATCGTCTGAAAGAGAACAGAGTCAAGTGTACAAGTATATTTTTAATAAACTATACACCTATCAAAAGTGAATTACAGGCTACCTCTTTAAATATTCTAAAGTAGAAAGGCTTTACTGATTTACTTGCGAAGAAATATCCTCGACAATTTTTACAGAAAAAGGCATAGCAAAGAAAATCCTACCAAAAAAAAAAAAAGGGGGGGGG
>NW_009621314.1:0-1409 GCF_000690535.1 Cariama cristata | reverse complement strand
GGGGAGCAAAAAAAGTTTATAAATTCTTGACAGATCTTTTGGAAAAAGTCTTTACCTGGATTAAGCTGCCAAGCAACTTTATTAGCATTTCTGCCATACATTGCCTGTTTCCCTACCACACCCTAAAAATGTCACAAGGAAACAAAGAAAAATAATATTTTCATATGGTCGTTAAAAAGATGCAAAGCCTTCCTTTCCCTGTCTCTCTTCCATAAATTAGAAAATACCAACAACCTGCAGTTCTGGCAAAAAGTACCTCTGAAGCAGCTAAACAACTTCCCAGTTACCCCGGAAACATAGTTTACCTCTTCAGCCTCCCATGAAAATTGCCTGCAATTACCACAATGGAATAAAGCAGCAGTTTTGACAAAATATCAATTGCTATATGCTGCAATTCCTTTAACGCAGTACCAGTACTTTATCATAAGCAATACTTTATGGTGAATAGAATTGTATTGCTGAACTCTGAGGAATCAAATCCGTAGCTATAATAAAAGGTTACAATATCTCATAATGGCATAGAAAAGCCCCGCCATCTGCCAAGGGTGATTTCCCTTAATCCCATTCCTCACGCACAAATCAAAATCACAGGGATTACGCCACAGAAATAGAAGTCAAGTCAATACCTGAATCCACAAGATTAATCTCCTACCTTCGGCCAGGAGAAACGCCACAACAGTAACAATGCCCCAAACAGACTCAGGAAGGCAAAGCTTTTTACAGGACTCAACGCAATACCACACGGGAAATAAAGTGATTTCACAGATTAGCTTCGCCCTTTCAGAATCCCGACTTCGCTCCCTCCCAAATCCAAGCGCCGAACTCCATGCAAATTCAGGGAAATGGGAACTGACCTCCACGTCATCTTTCGGCTCAGCTATTTCCACCCATAAGCAGACCTCCACGTCCCTCCATCCACACCTAAATCACTCATATTTGGAGTTAGGAAGAAAAACGGACAAATGAGTTGCATAACACAATATAAACCTGCCCACCCAAATGTCAGACATGCTTCGGAAATAAAAACGTACACACACGCACGGGCTGAGACACCAACAAGCACAGGTACGTGCATCCGCAATTAAAAAGAACCAGCACGATGACCTTAACCCGGCCCTCCAGACTAAGCCGAGGGAGTGGATAATTTCCCAAAGTCCAGGAGAGTCCCACGCCGCACTTCTGGGCGCCCCCGTCCCTCCCGCAGCCCCCCGGGAACCCCAGCAGCGGTCGGCACGGCTGGGGACTCTTCGGGGGCAGAAGGAGGGACATCTTTATTTGTACATTTAAGAACGCCAAGCACATTATCGCCACTAATCCAGAGGGGAACAGATAATTGCAGCGCTTACAAAAGTCATCTTGGATTACAAAATAAGGCTCTAATCTGCAGCGCTCGCCAGCCGAACATTATA
>NW_009621313.1:2490-33886 GCF_000690535.1 Cariama cristata | reverse complement strand
CAGCTCCTGACTGGCGGCCGGTGGGACCCCGGGGCTGGGCGGTTGCGTGCTCCTCGCCTAGCCCCCGCCTCCGTCCCTCAGCGCGGGGGTGAGGGACGATGTCTTGGTCGCTGTTGTAGTACCGCTGGTGGGAGCGTGTTTGGTTTAGAGGGAAGTGTTATTTCAGGTCTTTGAATCAGAAGTCATGGAGGGGGGAGTTTTTGAAAGAGCACTGCAGTACAGGGTAGGCGAGCGAATCCATGGGTTCACTATAAAGCAGGTAAGCATCGCTCTTCGCTTACTTTTTCTCTGTGTTTGTATATATAAATTTTCCCGTGGTTGGAAATCGCCTAAGTGACGCCAGGAGTCTACATGCTGAGTACTTGTATAGATGCTTGGGTGGTCAGCTAAAAATGATACAGTATTTACTAGTAGTTATCTCTCTGCAACTGAATTCTTTAGGTAACATTAACACGTTCTCCTATGGGGAGCTAACTCTTCTAGAGTAAATAATGCACCGTGACAGTTTATGTGTCTGCTACAAATGTTAAGCATTCAGTGTGATCTTCTAAAAGTCCTGACAGATAACTGAACTTCACTGTGTGCTGTTTTATGAAATACGTTCAAGTAATATTTTATCTCCTAAGTTGCTTTTAATACCTTCATTAAGAACCTGCAATGGAAATAATATGTCAAATTTCTTTTCATTCTTTTAAAGAAAAAAGCAGAAGCAGAGAGTGACGATAATTTGCAGAAAGTAATGGCTAGTGACAGAGCTAGTGGTAGAACTGGGTTCCTTGATTTTTCTTTTGCTGCCCTAACTACTGGCATTTGAATATGTGCCTTTTCTTTGTATTTCTGATTGAATTATGCTGGTCTTAATCTCTGTACCAGAATAGTATAGTTCTTTGGTTGTAGTATACTTTGGGTTTTTTAACTTTATTTTCAATTTGCATACTTTTTTTTTCCCCACGAACCGCAGAAACAAAGATTTTATTTAATACTGTACATGGCAGTATTATATACAGGATCAACAAGCTGATCATTGCTATGTCATGCATGACTTATTTGACCTCATTGCAGGCACACTGTAATACAGATGGTTTCTTCCCATGCAGGTGACAGCTGTTCCTGAGCTGTTCCTGACTGCAGTGAAGCTTAGTCATGACAGTACAGGAGCCAGGTATTTACATGTGGCTCGGGAGGACTCCAATAATCTGTTCAGGTAAAACATTAATATATGTACAGTACACTCCATCTCAGCATCACCTTGTGGTTTCTAAATTGTAATCCAGCTTCATAACTGGATTTTTCTGTGATAACAAAGCAGATAGTACTTCCTTTGTGGTACTTACTTAGAGTTTTTCAGGTTGGAATGGGTATCGTGAAATCTGTTGTTCGGTCTCCTGCTGAAAACAGGATCAGCACTTAATTCAGGTGCAGTTCCTCAGACATTTATCCAGGTGGGCCTTGAAAAATTCCAAAGACAGAGATTATGCAAACTGTCTGGGCAACCTGTTCCCAATGTTTGACTTATCATATAGTGGAGTGTTTTTTTCTTTAATATCAAGTTGGAGCCTCCCTTGCTTCAATTTATGAATGTTGTCTCTTGTTGTTCCATCATACATATCTATGCAAAGAACCTATCTTCATCATAACCTCCTTGTAGGTATTGGAAGGCAGCTATTGAGTCCCCTAATACATTTCCTTCTCCAGGCTAAATGAGCTCAGTTTCTTCAGCCTCTTTTCACAGGGCATGGCTGCAGCCATCGTTATGGCTTTCCACTAAACTACTTCAAATTTTTTATCATCTCTTCTGTATTGGTGAACTGAAAACCAGACTTTCTGATAAACTGCCTTATAGTTGCAAGATGTAAACCAGTTCTTTTTTCCATAACCTTCCATGAAGTTTTTTTCTGAGCCTTTTGGGTAAAAATGAAATGTGTTTAGTTATGTGCTGAAAACTTCTGTACCACCTCCAGAAATAGAAGTGCAGAGGTTGTACACCTTCTGGAAGAGGTGGCTGAGCATTCAAGGTTCTTAAGAACTCAATATGTATGTCATGTTAATTACTAGACAGCAATAGTGTTCCCATAAGTCACAGCTGCAGATAAGGGGTAGGTGGATTTCTCATCACAGATTACTTTATTCCTCTTTGTGCTCTCTGTCTTGCAGTATACAATTCCGAACCACTCCAATGGACAGCACTGGGGTCCCACATATTCTCGAGCACACTGTGTTATGTGGTTCTCAAAAGTATCCTTGCAGAGATCCATTCTTTAAAATGTTAAACAGATCACTGTCCACTTTTATGAATGCATTCACAGGTGAGCCCAAAATAAATATAAATAATACCACGTAAGTGTGTGAGGTTTTATTGCGGTAGAGCTGTCTGTTGGCTCTCCTTAATTTCCCTTTAAGTGTGAATGTTGTGAGTGAAATATTAAAAAAACTAACAAGGCAAGGCAACAAAGTAGATCTTGTTCATTCGGCACATACAAAGTCCCAATAGAGCTGGATCTTTATAGTATACAACAATACGTTTAATTATTTGTATATATATGGCAAAAGCAAAGTAATTGCAGTGTTAAAGTTCTGTGTATTTCTCAGCAAAAATATATTTCATTTAGTAAGTTTCTTTGCTTCCAGTTATTTATATGGATGAGAAATTAAAAATAAATGAGGGCAAAATGCATCTTAGACTTTCTGAAATTCTCATCTTTTTTGTGTTTATTCATATGCAGCTAGTGATTACACACTCTATCCATTTTCAACACAAAATCCCAAGGATTTTCAGAATCTCCTATCAGTGTACTTGGATGCAGCTTTCTTTCCGTGTTTGCGGCAACTAGATTTCTGGTAAGATGTGGACAGCTTGAGATGTACGCAAACCTTAAATTAAAAAAAACAACAAACCAAACAAAATAAAAACAAAACCTTCAAACTCCCAACATACCCTGTTATTAATTTTTTCAGGCAAGAAGGTTGGAGGTTAGAACATGAGAACCCAGCTGATCCTCAGACACCTCTAGTCTTCAAAGGAGTTGTTTTTAATGAAATGAAAGGGGCATTTGTAAGTTTTGTGAATGTTTGGTTTAGGATCTTACACACGGTGAAGTGGCTTAAGCTGCAGATTATCAATGGCATTATTGCACCAGAGATTTCCATTCCTCCTTTGTGAGATTTAAGTCCTCAGTAAAATCAACAATCTGTTACTCTTATTCTTAAAGTTAAGTTTGTCTACATATGAAAGAGCACCTTGGTAATGGATTTTATTGTAGAATTTTCTTTTAAGTCGACATGATAATGTAGCTAGTTTTATTGAAGTACATGGTAATACAGAACAAAATGCTTATGTAAGGAGCAGTTCTTGTGTAAGTAAGAGCTCTTAGGTCTTATTATTGAGCGCCTTTTATTTTTAAAATGTGTTTTGATGACTTTTACTGAAATGCAATGTTTTCCTCTTAAGACAGATAATGAGAGGATATTTGCACAGCACTTGCAGAATAAAATCCTTCCTGATCACACTTACGGTGTAGTGTCTGGTGGAGATCCATTATGTATTCCTGATCTTACGTGGGAGAAGCTTAAACAGTTCCATGCCACACATTATCATCCAAGCAATTCCAGGTGTCTGAAATTTATGACTAACTTTGTAGGTTGTATAGTGTGTTAATACTCTGTTCATATTTTTGTGAGTGGAAAACCAGCAGTACGGTGTTTCCGTTCACATGGCTGGCAACATAGATGACCTATGCCCTACAGCAGCTAGGACAGGACTGAAGCAAGGGATTTGCTCGAGGAAGAGCAGTGAAGGGTGAATTGGAGGCAGGAAAGAGAGATGGATGATTTTGTAGAGTGTGTCTGCCTGATTGATTATGAGGATTTGTTTTGGGGATTTTTGTTTACAGATGTTTCACCTTAAACTCGTATGGGTTGGGGGGAAATGGAACATACTAATAAGTATTTGACGATAATGTTAGGGAGTTATGATACAAGTAGCGTAGATGAGTCTAAGGGTTCCTATCCTCCTTGAAGGCAACACAGATTTAAGTTATAAAAAGAAGTTACAAATGAACAGCTGATCATTTGCTCCTGCATCATCCATTACTGTATCAGGTTCTAAATAATGGATATTCATTTGGGTCAGATACTAATTCTATTGGTACGAATAAGGTATTTAAGCTAAAAGTCAACTTGAAAGTGATGTGGAGGGAAATCCATAGTGTCATTGTTTCTTCTGTACCAATTTTGTGGTCAGTCTGTTAGTCTGATTAATTCACTTATGGAACATCAGCTTGTGTCATGATAGTGAATTTACCATCCTTTGTTTTTCTCATCATCCCAAATATTCTACTGTACCTGTGTTTAGATTTTGATTGGGGAATAAGATTTACCTGAGACCTACCTTGTGCTCATATTTAATCCAGTGGCAGTCAGCAACGTTTCTTGTAGGTATGGGAATGTGCTTAGTAGACTGACCCGCAGTACTCAACCATATTTTATAGATCAGTTGAGACATGGATCATTGTATTTTATACATTATGTGTGAGGACCATAAGAATTTTGTCTTCTGAAACTTTAGAACACTGGGATTCTGGCTTCAATTGCTAATATTTTTTTCTTGGAACATTGTATATTGCTGCAACTAAATGAATTCTAGCTTTTTGTGGCCTCCAAAGCATAAAACAGAAGCTGAAAAATGTGGTATTTTACTAGGATGTCGGTGCGTTTTATGTTCATGGCAAACTGTTGGGTCTTTAACCTAGAGGCCTTACAAAGCATGTTCTATTCTAGATGTAACTGAATCACATGGAAAACACATGAAATTCAGAATATAATAAAAGCTGTTACTGTAAATTTCATGTAAAATCAGATGCTTAATCCCAATCTTTCATTTGAAATGCAGATTTTTCACTTACGGTAATTTTCCACTGGAGCAACATTTGAAACAAATACATGAGGAAGCATTGGTAAAATTTGAAAGAATTGAATCAAATACTGACATCCCAAAACAGAAAATCTGGGAAAAACCTGTAAGTAAAAAAAAAAAAAAAAAAAATTAATATAAACCAAACAAAAAGAAACAGTGCACATCCAATCTTGGAATTGCAGAAACTGAATATAACAGGTTCATATTTTAGCCCATCCTGCTGGAGTTGCTTTTTTGTTTAGCAGTGTGTTTGTGGGTAAGTGAGCTGAAGTATTTTTATTTTTTGTCACAGCAGGGGAAAAACTGCCTTTACTTTTGAGTTTCAGTAATGTAATGGTTGCATGCAGTTGTTTATTTTTCTTACTTTAAGTTTTCAAGTCCCTCATTTGAAGTACTGAAGCATTTATTAGTGGAAAGCATTTAGTGCCACTGATAGAAATATTGATACTTAGTGTCAGGAAATATGCCCTCTAATGGTACCTAAGCTTCCAAACATTGGTGTAAAAAATAATTTTTTCCATTTTCTCCCTCCCTTGTCCCCCTTTTCCTCCTTGGCTTGTCCAGAAGTGTAAGCATTTCTTTACAACCCAGCTCGGAGTGTTAATTATGGCCAGATTTTCTTGATCCTCTCCTCTATTCTCCACTTGTAAAAATTGAGATACCGCTCATATTTTTCAAGATAGGCTGTGTTTGTGTATTTACTCATGAATATTGAACTTACAGAATCACAGAGTCGGGTTGGTTGGAAGAGACCTCTGGGATCATTGAGTCCAACCTTTGCCCTAACACCACCATGTCAACTAGACCACGGCACTAAGTGCCACCTTGTCTTTTCTTAAACACCTCCAGGGATGGTGACTCCACGACCTCCCTGGGAAGCCCATTCCAATGCCTAACAACTTTTTCTGTGATGAAATGCCTCCTCATTTCTAGCCTGAACTTCCCGTGGTGCCGTTTCAGACTATGCTGTCTTGTCCTGTCACTAGTTGCCTGGGAGAAGGGGCTGACCCCCACTTTGCTACAATCTCCTTTCAGGTAGTTGTAGAGAGCCATAGGGTCTCCCCTCACCCTCCTCTTCTCCAGACTAAACAACCCCTGTTCCCTCAGCTGCTCCTCGTAAGAGTTACCCTCAAGAGCCTTCACCAGCTCAGATTTTTATTTATTATTTTTTACAGATACTCATGAGTATCTATAAAATTATTTGAAATATTTGAAGGGAAGATACTATGAAGATGTAAGCACTCCTTTTTTATTTGTAACTTCTACTCTGAGTTTAGTCTACATCAAATGTATTTGTTATACTTTACAGAGGGAACACAGTGTATCATGTGGCTTAGACTCATTTGCTGCTGATCCTTCCAAGCAGACAACTGTCAGCGTCAGCTACTTGTTGACAGAGTAAGTACGTCAAAATGAAATTCGGAATCAAAGGCTCATTTTAGAACTTTAAGCAAGATGCACGCATATTTCATGTCCCCCAATCCCTCTTCATAAATGCCATCTTTAAGGTAAATAGTGCCATGGGAATGTTAGACAAATCCTGCTTTAGTAAATGAAAGTTTAATTGCTAAGCAGAATTTTTCCTGTCTTTAGTAGATAGACGTAAGGAAAATCAGTTGTTGTCTTACAGAACTGTTCAATGGATTAGACTTTTGGGAACACTGACTTCCTGTCTCTCAGTTTCCTGCCATGTGCAAGCTTTTCTGTGTGACCTTACTACTAACTTTTATCTGCACTTGCAGCCTAATATAACTTGCTTTACTGCTAGTTGTAACAAGTGAAGACACAAAACTCTCTTAGTTCCCAAAGGTTTGATGCAATGTTCATAACTGACAAGTATTTCTCTGTTGCTTCCTCTACATTGTTTTGTAGAAGTAATTCTTCTGAAATGAACTCAGTGGTGCTGGGTGTCAGATATTTGTAGCTTAATGGTTTGTGAAAACTATTAATTTCTTTTTAGTATTACAGACACTTTTGAAACGTTCACACTAAGCCTGTTGTCTTCACTGTTGGTTGATGGGCCGAATTCTCCTTTTTACAAAGCCTTAATTGAGTCTGGTGTTGGTACAGATTTTTCTCCTGATGTTGGGTAAGTGTTGCAATTTACATTTTGTCACTATGAGCAATATTAGGAAAGTTACAAACCAGTATTAAGTTGGGAGAAGTCATCTCTCATGCAGGCAATTTATACCAGAATAATCTTATTTTAATATTAAAACATCTTGAGAGTTTCTACTGATGAACTATAAAGCATTCTCAAGTGTAATTTTTGGCTCGTCAAAATAATTTGATAGAAGCTATGTTAGTTTAAACAAAGTTGTACTGTTTAAAGCTTATGAACAAGAAAAATGGCTAGATAGAAGCATCGTATACCTTCAGTGCCCTAATTTACTTCAGGTTTTCAACTTGACCATTTAGTATTACTTGGAAGAGTTTGCTAGCTCTTCTCTGTACTGTCTTAACTTTTTGCTTTTTTGCTTTAATTCTGTGATTTAGTTGTAGGTAAGTTTGGCACAGATGTGCTTTTGTGCAATTTGGTGCCGTCAACTTGCTATCACCTCAGTACAAAAAGGTATTTCTGCCAACGCTTACTTATTCAAACTGTAGCTCTTGGAGACAGTCTTCTGAGCTCGCTCTGCGCTGCAGACTGAGGGTTGGTGGATTGTCTTCACCGAACTGCAGGCTCAGCTGCTCAATGTAGTTTGCCTTTATTGTCAGCAGAAAGAAAGAAGCACTTTCAGGGCATGATTTGTGTGACTGATTTTAAGACTTGAGGATGACAAAAAGCATGTCTTTATCTCCACTGTCTGAGATGTTTGAGTGGGAAACCTTATTATACTCATCTAGGATTTTAATGTTTTAGAGTACTTTGCCTGGCTTGAACTGTCTCCACATGAAGTCATGGGCTTCCTGCAAGTCCTGCATCAGACATCTTAATATTACATAGCATGACAGTAGAAATCTGTTTTTAGACACTGAAGTAGTGATTCAATTGTATGTTTTGTCAGCTGAGCCTTTTCCAGGTTGACTGTATTAATATGGTGTTGAATTGTACAGTGAGTTGGCTTTAATTTGCCTTAGTGACTGTGCTGATGAATCAGTCTAGAGGAATAAGTTTGAGTCCAGAGATCAGTATTCCAGAAGTCAACACCTGAATCTGCCATTGAATTTTATGTGGTTTTTAGACGTGGAATAGTGGATGTTTGGAGCTGATGAGCACCTGTTGCTTTTTGTTTGTTGGCTTTGCTTTGAACTGCTAGGTGTTCCATATTTCTGCAAGTGTCAATTTCTGTCTCTAAAGATGAGTTCTTATGATTAATCCTACCTGCCAGCTTGGACAAAATTAATCTTTACTTTTTTTTGAAGTGCCTTTGAAAATAATTGCAACAAACATGGAACACTTCACCACTTACTTTTCAAATACCACTTTAAAAGTACAAATTTAATAAAAGTATCATTCCATTCACCTGCTTAAGTAGGATGTATGTGTTTGGCATTACAGGCAGCTAAAATTTTCGCCTTAAAGAGACTTCTTTACCTGAAAGTACTTATCGATGAATGGGAAGATGAACAGAAAAGACCAACTTTTCTTCTGTAACTGTTTTTCTTTCTCTAATACCATATGCTGTATGTTTTCTTAACAGTGGTTACTTCTACTAAATTGAACAAAAAATGCTTTTAAGTTCCATTTCTTGCCTGTTTGGTAATTATTTTTCTTTCTATCTAGCCTTTAAAATCCTCTGTGTGTGTATGTGGAAATGATGAGTGTTCTTTCCCCTTCTTCTGCCTTGGCTGGCAGGTTTAATGCATAAGTTCTAGTACTTGTCACTGAGTTGAACATGTTTTATTGTAGGTTCAATGGCTCAACAAGAGAAGCTTATTTCAGTGTGGGTCTACAGGGTATTGCTGAAAGAGACATTGATACTGTGAAACAGATAATTGCTAAAACAGTTGATGAAGTTATTGTGTGAGTAATGCTAAATTTTTAAGAATATTGTTAGTTCTTTCATACAGTCTTTTACAATTAGATATTAATAATGTATAGGCATATAATAATACAGGCATATATATAACATGCCTTAAAAATTTAGTTATATTAAAATAAATGCACCAAAGAAGCAGTAACGTTGTTCAATACTCATAAAACTTTTATCTGCTACTTCCTGTATTGTAGCATATTCATCAGCATAACCTTCAGGACTTTAATGTTACTGGTGCAGTTTTGCTAAATGACACAGCATGATAAGATTATTTCATATCAATTTTAATTCAGTGTGGAAGACATTATGTTGTAATACTTCCTTTATCAATGTTATAATTCATTTTCATAACTTCACTTAAAGTGATTAGTGTTAATGGATATGGTTTTCTTCTCTCATTACCCCTTCCCAAAGGAAAGGATTTGAGGAAGATAGGATTGAAGCTCTACTTCACAAAATTGAAATCCAGCTGAAGCATCAGTCTACGAGTTTTGGACTTGCCCTGACATCTGTAAGATAAGAAATCTACTGTCTAAGTCTTTACGGAAGCTGGGGTCATTTTGTAGGCTCTTGATATGTAAAACTTTTCACTTAAGGGCTTTTCCTTTGTTATCTCATGTACATCTTTCTTCTTTTCAGTAGCCTTCAAACTACTGCTGGACTCCACACTTAATCAGGCAGTGAGTCTGTTGTCTTTGCCTGAATAGTAGCTTTGATTGCAGTAGCACTGATTACTTCTGTAATAGCCATACTGGCTCGTGGAACTAGATGTTTTGGCTAGATGCCTATGTGTTTTTAAAAATCAAATAGAAGGACTATATTTTTCTGTGGAGTTTAGGGTTGTACTGCTGTAATTTAATTTCAAGATTCACAAGTGAAAATGTACACTAATTCAATTCTCTGCGTCAGATTTTGATACCAAAACTGTATTAAAATTTTGATACAAAGCTGTTATGGAAAACATGTTCCACAGAAGAGTGTGGTGTCTTTGAGGAGTCTGCAAGTCATCGTAAATTTAGGAACAAGTTAGCTGCAGTATTTGCAGTCAGTTTGGAAATAGAGGCCTCCTGCTGCCACGCCTTCTCCAATGTCCTCTTTTTTTTTCTGTTCTGCAGCAACTTCATTTGCTTAGCAGCTCTTTTGCTTTCTGTCTCTCGAGTGTTTTACCTTCTTCAGCGTGAACAGGAGTTCATTCATTTGACATACAAAGTTAGGTAAAGGAGCAGAGCCCTGGCTTAACACAAGACTTGTAAATGGGGGAGCACAGTCAAGAGCTGTTTCAAATCAGATTGCCATACAATGAAACAGAGAAATTGCAGATGTTTAATTGCCTGTCACGTTTGATAGTAGGATCTGGTAAAATGTGCCTGACTTTGATAGCCAGTACTTTCTAGTATGTCTTCAGATTGTGTGAGTAATTCTGTCTGATTAAATACTTATGCATATACTTTATCTTTCAACATTTTTAAGTCTTGAAGTTGATTCAACTGTTAGGACTTAATTCTAGAACAGAAAGCTCTTAAACAATGCTTGCTTCTAAAGACCTGTCATGCGGCATTTGGTGTTAATACTCCTCCCTGCTGTGGACAGGGCCATCTTTCAATAGATGAGGTTGCTCAAAGCACCATCCAGTCTGGCCTTGAATACTTCCAGGGATGGGGCATCCACAACTTGTCTGGGCAACCTGTTCCAGTGCTTCACCACCCTCACAGTGAAGAATTTCTTCCTTGTAGCTAATCTAAGTCTATCCTCCTTCAGTTTAAATCTGTTGCCTCTTGTCTTGTCAGTACAGGCCATAGTAAAAAGTCTCTCTCTGCCTTTCTTATAAGCCCCCTTCATATATTGAAAGGCTACAATAAGGTCTTCCCAAAGGCTTATCTGCTCCAGGCTGAACAGCCCCAACTCTCTTATCCTTTCTTCATAGGAGAGGTGCCCTCTGATGATTTTTGTGGCCCTCTGGAACTGCTCCAACAGGTCCATGTCTGTCTCGCACTGTGGGCCCCAGAGCTGGATGCAGTACTTCAGTTGGGGTCTCATGAGAGCAGAGTAGAGGGGGAGAATCACCTCCCTTGACCTGCTAGTCACACTTCTGTTTACCCAGCCCAGGATACGATTAGCTTTCTAGGCTGCGAACGTGTGTTGCAGCCTCGTATCCAATTTTTCTTCTACCGGTATCCCCCCAAGCCCTTCTCTGCAGGGCTGCTTTCAAACCATTCATCACTCAACTTGTACTGATTACTAGTCATTGGCCCATATGCAGGACCTTGCACTTGGCCTTGTTGAACTTCATGAGGTTCATGTGGGTTCACTCTCCAAACCTGTTATGGTCCCTCTGAATGGCATCCCTTTCCTCAAGCATATCAATTGCACTGCTCAGCTTGGTGTCATCTGCAAACTTGCTGAGCGTGTACTCAATCCTACTGTCTATGACATTAATAAAGGTATTGAGCAGTATCGGTGCCAATACGGACCCCTGAAGGACAGACACCACTTGTTGCTGATCTCCATTTGGATGTTGAGCGATTGAATGCAACTGTTTGCATGCAGCCAGCCAGCCAGTTCCTTATTCATCAAATAGTCCATCCATCAAACCTGTATCTACAATTTAGTGACAAGCATGTTGTATGGGAGTGTGTCAAAGGTCTTACAAAAGTTAAGATAGATGACATCAGTTTTTCTTCCCTTATCCACCAATACTGTCTCTCCATTGTAGAATGCCACCAGATTAGTCAGGCACGAGGTGCCTTTTGTGAAGCCATGTTGGCTATCACAGATGACAGCCTGTGTAACTTTAAATGTTGTGTGGTAAGGATTCTCTGACTTCTATACTGTATTCCAGTGCTGTGCTAGCTTTATAATTAGAAGGACTTTCCTCTATGAGGTATCTATTTAAAACACAGTATAACAGGTGAACCATTGGCTGAAGAGTGGGGCTCAAAGAGTTTTAGTAAATGTGGTAACATCTGGCTGGTGGCCAGTCACTAGTGGTGTTCTCCAGGTCTCAATTTTAGGGCCAGTTCTCTTCAATGTTTTTATCAATGACCTTGGACACAGGAGTTGAGTGCACACTAAGTACGTTTGCTGATTATACTAAATTAGGAGGACCTGTTCATTCCCTTGAGGGTAAAGAGGCCTTACAGAGAGATCTTGATAGACTGGGGGACGAGGCTGGATGCAGCCCTGCAGAAAGGGCCTGAAGACATTCAAGGCCAGGTTGGATGGAGCTCTGAGCAACCTGATCTATGACCTAGTTGAAGATGTCCCTGCTAATTGCAGAGGGGTTGGACTAGGTGACCTTTAAAGGTCCCTTCCAACCGAAAGTACTCTACGATTCTATGATTAAAGAGATCTAGAGGTTTTTGTTGATGAAGAGTTCAATATGACTCACATAAAGCTAAAAAGGGTGAACCATATCCTGGGGTGCATTAAGAACAGTATAGCTAACTGGTTGAAAGAAGTGATTGTCCCACTACACTCAGCATTGGTACAGCCTCACCTCAAGTACTGTGTGCAGCTTTGGGCTCCACATTATAAGGACATAAAAATATTAGAATGTGTCCAAAGGAGGGCAATGAAGATGCTGAAGGAACGTGAGGGCATGAGTTATGAGGAGGTGCTGAGGATACTGCGTTAGTTCAGCTTAGAAAAGAGGCGACTGAGGGCTGACCTCATTGCTGCCTACAGCACCCTCATGATGGGGAGCTGAGCAGGAGGTACTGGTCTCTTCTCTGGTGTCCGGTAATAGGACATGAGGAAATGGCTTCAAGCTGCATCAGGGAAGTACAAATTGGACATTGGGAAAAAGTTCTTCATGGAGAGGGTGATCAAGCACTGGAACAAGCTGCCTGAGTATAGTGGGTTTGGTTGGGATAGAGTTAAATCTCTTCATAGTAGCTTGTATGCGGTTATGTTTTGGATTTGTGCTGAAAGCAGTGCTGATAACACAGGGATGTTTTGGTTATTGCTGAGCAGTGTTTACACAGCATCAAGGCTCTTTCTGCTTCTCATGCTGCCCTGCCAGCGAGGAGGCTAGGGGTGCACAAGAAGTTAGGAGGGAACACAGCTGGGACAGCTGTCCCCAGCTGACCAAAGGGGTATTTCATACCATATGACATCATGCTTAACAGTAAAAGGTGGAGGAAGAAGAAGGAAGGCGGGGATGTTGGGAGTTATTGGCATTTGTCTTCCCAAGTAACCGTTATGCATGGTGGAGCCATGCTTTCCGGGAGATGGCTGAACCCCTGCCTGCCGATGGGAAGCAGTGAAAAGCTCTGCTTGTGCACCGCTTTTGCTTTACCGGTTAAACTGTCTTTATTTCAGCTCACGAGTTTTCTCACTTTACTGTTCTGATTCTCTCTAACCTTATCGTCCTCTACAACTACCTGAAAGGAGGTTGTGGCGAGGTGGGGATTGGTCTCTTCTCCCCAGTAACTAGCAATAGGACAAGAGGAAATAGTCTCAAGTTGCGCCAGGGGAGGTTCGGGCTGGATATTAGGAAGAACTTCTTCACTGTTAGAGTTGTTAGGCATTGGAACGGGCTCCCTAGGGAGGTGGTGGAGTCACCATCCCTGGAGGTGTTCAAAAAATGTTTAGATGTGGCGCTTCGAGACATGGTTTAGTGGGTTTAGCGGGCATAGTGGCATCGGGTATACGGTTGGACCTGATGATCTTTGAGGTCTCATCCAACCATAATGATTCTGTGATTCTCCCTGTGTCCCGCTGTGAGAGGAATGAGTGAGCAACTGTGTGGGGCTAAGCTGCTTGCCAAGGTTAAACCATGACACCAAGGAAGTGGTCAGGGCCCCAAGCTTGTCACTCAGTAAGAAGTGTTTGGACAATGCTGTGAGATATATGGTGAAACTTTTAGATTGCTTACTGAGAACCAGCACTGAGTTGTTGTAATGACCCCATGGAAGCCTCAAATAAGGAGTGACTACTTTTATTTCAAGAGAATTAACTCAAGCATATTCTGAAAGAATACTATTCTTTGAAACACGTTAGGGAATTTCCACAGAATAGATAATAATAGATATCACTGAAAAATTCTGGAAGCATACCTGAGTGCAATTAAAAAGTTAAGAAGAGAGAAAGTGGTTTTGACAGTTCCGATGAATTTGTTTTCTATATGCTTTTAAGGGCTTTTTCTTTCATATGCCTTGGGATTTTTTTATTTTGCTTTGTTTCCTTTTTTTACTCATTCACACAGAGTAGAAATGGAGAAGGTTTTGATATCTTGCCCTGTGGTGTATTTGAAGAACTTTCAATAGCAATTTGAGCAAACTTAATAGTCTCAAACTAGAGAATAAAACTAGAATAAAAATCCTTCCAAAAGAAATATCCTGGGGACATTTCTGGTTATTTAGTATCTTCTTTCTCCAAAGTCCTGTCTATGTTACATGTTTGAGTTAGCTGCTTATAAATCATTTCATCTGACTGATAACAATAAATGGGTAGACTGTAATATTTATGCACTACTTTGTCTCTATGGCCTGTTTCTTTTTTCCTTCATTCTTGGGCTGAAAAATGAATTTATTTTAAATAGGAGGGAGGAAAGAATATTACAGTAGATTTCCAGAATGTAAATATACACACCTATTAAAAAAAAAAAAAAAAAAAAAGGTGGGTTGGTGTGATAAAATTAGAAAAGAAAATGGAGAGAACAGGGGACAGATGATGGTGTAATAGTCCTTTAATCTGAACAAAGATTTCAGCTTTTTTTATTCCGTTCCAAATATATTGGAACTATTCATTATATGTCTGCTATACAAATATAAATGATAAGGTGGTTTTGGAACACAGATGCTGTCAGTTAATAGAAATGCAGAGTCATTGTTCTGCTTACCTATTTATTCTTTCCCATTCAGTATATAGCCTCCTGCTGGAATCAAGATGGGGATCCAGTGGAGCTTCTGAAGATTGCAGATAAAGTCTCTCGGTTCAGGCAGTGCCTTAAAGAAAATCCCACGTTTCTTCAGGAAAAAGTTAAGACATATTTTAAGGTAGGCAAGCTTATGGAAAAACATCTTCAGTATTAATTTTTAAATCACAATTTTTATTTAAAATTAAACTGAAGGCTATTTTTTTGTAACCATGCTGCCTGTTTTTAGGTGTAGATGAACAGCAACATTTTCGACTGAAGCATGTTAATTTTAAATGGTTGAAGTGAAAACTTTTCAAAATGGGAGAAATTGTCTAGTTGGACATTTGGAAACACACATATTAGAACATTGATGAAACACTAGTGTTTTACTGAAGTGTGATACCTGATGCTATAGAAGGTCACATAGGTGTTTCCTAATGAGAAGCTCAGCTGTGAATGGAGAAGACCTAGTTATGTCTTCCTTAGTATTGGCATAGCAAGATGTATCTCTTTTTGCTTGAAAAGACTAGTTATGAGTAAGATCGTTCTGGTGCTCCTCATGTTCCCTGAATTGCTGTCTGAATTTTACTGTCAGTGCCAATTGCTTTCTGCTCTTTTTCTTGTTTTCCTCACCATATGTTCTACTGGAGTTCTTGGAAGAAATAAAAACAGTAAAGGCATATGACGTTGAATAGTTCTGAAGGCCTGAATTAGCTAATGCCAGAAAGAAAAAAATCTCTTGATAGCAGTGCAAAAGTGGTTCTGGGTTTTGGGGTTTTTTTGATACTTGTTTTTTTGGCAAATTTTTGTTTTTTTTTTTTTTTTCAGTCAAATTGTTCAAGTTGTTTTGAAGGGCAGATCTATTATAGGTAACTGCCAACCTGATTTAATAGTGAGTAAATACTGGTTCTTATATACTCAAAGGCAACAAGAGACAGCGGCATCAATTGAAATCTGTTTTCCTAAAGGCATTGTTAGTGTCTGGAAGTAGTAGGGAGCTGTTAAGGTTTTGCCTTTTGTAGGGAAGAAATACAGGTGCAATATTTTTGAGAACGTCCTTTACTATGCAGTTCTGCTAAGGGGGCTAAGGCAAAAACATGACTCGGTAGGAAATAATGAGAACAGTTGGATGTTCTTATATCAGAAGATTATGCACTGTTGTACATTGTGCCTGGAGATTAGTAAAGCAGGAAGGCTAGGGGAAAGGGAGAGAATGCTGTTCTTCCTGTCCATTTTACTGTGCCTGGTTAATTTTGCATTTCCCTCTTCAACTCTATAGTGAATCAGATTTCTGTAGTCTTTCCACAAAAGCATGAAGGAGATAAACTCATAAAACAGAATCTTATTACATTATCCCAAATTATTGGCAGTGTCTGTCAGTGACCGATGTTGCTATTTGAATTCTACTTTGAAATGGGCAATTTTTGAGGTCACTATCTTTTGACTAGCCTCCCAGTATTGTATAAAATGGAAGCTGCTTGAGTAATTTTTGTTATTGAAATTCCACAGTCCGGTATAAACAAAGAGAAATTCAACAGCAGTTGTGACACTTGCATAATGCATGGAGTTCTCTGGCAGCAAGAGTGATGTAAAGCATTTCTGAGCAGGATAAGGCATGCACATTTTACATCATATGGGATCTCTGTGCACTCAAGCTTGGGCAGGTTGAAAGAGGTGTTTAATGAAACCCTCCTACATTTAACCAGATACCCCATCTTAGAATGTTCTCCAGATAAAACTTGGGGCATGCTGCTTTTTAGCATTGTGTACAGCTGTTTAACCTTGATTTAATTAAACTAATGAGTACTTTGTGCTCTTGAGGGATTCTTACTGTATACTAAAATTTCACAGAATGTTGCTCATGCTTGTTCTTGTGGTAAGCTGCCTCTCTTCCCCACCCTTGCAGCAGACTGTTCTGTATGAAATAAAGAGTTCAGATTGCCTGTTTGTGATGCTTTTGATAATAGGCAAGCCAAATGATGCACAGACTGTTTTTATCTACTGCTGATGAAGCAATAATCTGAGGCAAAACAGGAGGAATTTGCCCTTAAGATTAATAATGCTTTGTTTTGGGATATATTTCTGCAGGATAATCCACATAGATTGACTCTGTCAATGAGTCCAGAGAGAGACTACCATGATAAACAAGCAAAAATGGAAGCAGAAAAGCTGGGAAAAAAGGTCAATGCTCTTTCTGAAGAAGAAAAAACCCAAATCTTTGAAAAAGGTTAACGTGCTTTTTCATGTTTTTATTTGGGTAACTGCTTAAAAACACAGCCAGTTTTTTAGCTGTAGAGTATCTTAAATTCTCAGGCACTCTCCAGCATTTGGTCTGAAAGGGATGAATTTTGTGTTGGTAGTTTGTATGTACATGTTATGGGGCTATGCAGTGTAGTGTTTACACTACAATGTATGATTGTTATATTCCATTAGTTTTAACACTCAAATAGAAGGATCAATGTCTCCAGTAGGGCAGAAGAAGGGAAATTGTTTTAAAATATTGATCTGCTTATTCTTTCCCATGTTAACTTGCACTAAGTACAAGATGAATTCCACCATTTACCTTGAAGCTGTTTGTTTTTGAGCATATGAGGTCTGCTCCATGCTCCTATAAAACTTGTGTTTTGTAATTTTATTTCATATATTCTCTACTTAAAAAGCCAACTATAAAGATAATGTTGTGTTTCATTTACTCTGGGCAACCACTTAAACTTGGAAACCCTGGGCAGTCATCTAATTTTGTGAAAACAGTGATCTAGTCACAGAAATCCTCCAAAAAAGTGGTGTTAATGTTCTGAAGCTTTGGTATAAGGCGGGAGATAGGGGAGGAGAAAATCAGATTAGGCTTTCTACTTATGAAGTTAAATTGGAGAGTACTTAAAGGTGACTAGCTAGAGTCTGAAAGGCTGAATTGTAAAATTAAGCCCAACAATTTAGCTACATCAGTGTATTGACAGACAACTTGAGTAAGAACTGGGGGGAATGGGTTAGAAAGAAGCTTCTTACCTGCAAGGTCTGGGTTGCCTGGGTTGGTGTTAGCAGAGCTGGGTGTCAGGACAGGCTGGCGGATGTCACTTCTTCATGGTCTAAATTGCATGTTACTGTAAACAGGATGTGAAGGGGAGACTGCAAAGAGAATTTACAAAGAGTATTCTGTTTGCTGTTGCGACGTGATAATCTGCAGAATTTGTTTCAGTAAAATATTTGAAAGAATTGTTGATAAAAATTTCGAAACTTCAGGCTCTCTTGTGTTTTTCTGATCTGCATCACCTCAGTAGGTTTTGACAGCACTTCCATGAAAAGCTGAAAATGACAAACTTATTCTGCTCTCCTTACTAGGTTTGGAATTAATTGCTCTTCAAAGCCAACCTCAAGATACCTCTTGTCTCCCAGCTCTAAAAGTGTCTGACATTGAGCCCAAAATCCCATTCACTGTGCTGGAGACAACACTTGCAGGTTGGTGAAGCCACTATTTCATCCTCAAAAGAGCAGCACTGTTGGATTGTTACCTAGCTGCCCGCCCAGCTGTTGCTCTTTTTTGCTTTTTGAAAAGCATATGGACTCATTGTTTGTTGTTGATAGTTACGGTCCTTTTCCTCTAGTCCACCACCTCTGCAGCAGACAGTTTGCAAGGAATCTGCAGGTGCTTCTTGCCGTCGCCTCTGAGGGGCAATGTGGGGCTGTTCTCAGCTCGAACCAGCCACCCGCCCTTCCCAGAGGTCTGGCAGTGGCACTCCTGATGCGAGCTCCCTGCTGCCTGTGTACTCACCGCCTGCCCTGCCCTGCACTCGGAGGAGTCTCTAGATGGCATGCTCCACTGCTCTTGAGCAATCTCCCCACTTTCCAAAGGCTTATCCAGGGTGCAGCACTATACGGGCAGATTCTGCAGCGAGACTTCCTTACTGCTGTCCCTCCCTGCCCATTTTTTACAGAATGTGGCATACAGGAGCCAGGGGGGGGAAATATTGTCATTCTTCATAACTATAGTGTAAATCTCTCCCTGCTTTGTTAGTGGCTACCCCATAGATTGATAGAAAACAAGAAATTGTAGATCTCAATTTTGGTACAGTTCTGTCAAAATCTTGCAGGTAATACTGCTCTGTATATATTTCTAACAGACACTTTCCTGCAAAAATTGCCAGCAAGTGTCCAGTACCGTATAATTTTGATGCTGAAATGACCTGGTTTTGTGAAAATTCTAATGTATATATGCTAATGCCCCAGCTTAGAGAGAATGTTGCATGCGGAAACCTGCTTTCCTCAACATTTGAGGTGATGAATGCAAAAAAAATAAGGGAGAGAAACTTCTTTGCTTGTTCAGAAACAGATTAACATTCCTTTGTTTGACTGTTGCCCCTAAAATGTGACCTCTGTCAAGAGAATTCTCTCTTCTGATTGTCCAGGTATCCATTACCTTACCATGGACAGAAGCAATAAAACCCCTTCAGTCCAGCATTTAGTGCAATGTGCGAATTTTAAACAAGAAGTGGCTCTGAAGAGCCAACAGAAAATAACTCTTAATGGGTAGATTTTGTAAGGAATTGTTTTGCTTTTGTGTGTTTATAGTAGGAAGCTATTGGTTGTTTTTTGCTTTTGTTTTTTTATCCCTAGTTGATGAAATTCCTGTCCAGTACTGTGCTCAGCCAACCAATGGAGTGGTTTATTTCAGAGCCGTTTCCAGCTTGAACACGCTTCCCGAGGAGCTGAAACCATATGTGCCACTCTTCTGCAACGTCATTACAAAGTGAGAGGTTTACTTTCTTAGAAACTGAAACAACAGGATGTAATACAGCTTGCTGAAGTAATATTGCTTTTAATAATTTCAGCATCTGTTCTTATTGTAGAAGAGAAATACTGATAAATTGGTGTCCTACAGAAACAATGGTCTTCCCTCTTCCCCACAGAGTTGCCAGCTCCTTTTCCCTTCTCCATCAGTCTCTGCATTGCCTTGTTCTCCAGCATGAACACAAGTATTCCCTGAACAGATGGGAGGATTTGTAGAAATGGAAAATAGCCTAGCAGAAATTAAAGATTTCACTTTAGATTTTTGGTCTCATTTCACCATGTGGTCACAGAAACACTGACGCCATCATAGGGCAAAGAGTGGCACAGAGCAAAACAAATGGCCTGGGCTGGGATGGTAACAGTTATTGATGGTAACAGCTTATATGATGTTATTAATGTAGTTCCATATGGATGTTGGTAGCAAGCCTGTACATTAAGCATCCTTTTTAAAACACCATTTGAATTAACAGGATGCTTTAATTGGAAAGCTTGGTGTGAAGCTTTTATAAGGTGTTAAGTATTAAGTTTGCTTGATAATACTGCAAATTGTTTAGTTGCTAAATTAGTATTTGCCTAAACAGTCTACTTTGCAAATGCTATATAGATCCTGGTTTTGGCATACACTGAAAATGGAAACAAATCTCTCTTGTTTTTTGCAGGATGGGATGTGGAGCCCTGGATTACAGGGAACAAGCCCAGAAAATAGAACTGAAAACAGGTGGAATGTCTGTCAGCCCACATATCATTCCAGATGATTCACACTTGGATGTGTATGAACAGGTAAATTAATCATAAACTTCAAGATGTTACACTTGCAATAACAGCTCCATAGTGAAGGGTCAGTCAGGGCTTCCAGGTAGAGTCTCAGCTAATGTGCATTGAAGACTTAGTGTACAAAAGGACTCATGCCTTTTTGTGTAAGATATGAATTTGACAATTACAGTAATTTAGTATTTTGTCTTAAGGGGAGTACTTGATCTGGTTATCCATTTTAAGGCAGTGCTTCACTAGCATCTGTCACCATATTTTTTGAGTGCTGCAAAAAATTTTGGAAGCAGAGGATAGAGGACAGAATGGTGTAGTGTTATACATGGAGATTACTGTTAACGTATGTATGTCACTGTTAATGTGGTTCAGAAACATGGAGTGTTTGCAAGATCATTAGATCTTGGTATTGGGCATAACAGTCCTAGCAATTTTTCTGAATATTTTTTCAGACTTGCTGGGGTCTGCTGCTGTGATCTGCTGCTTGTGATCTTGGAGTTGAATTAGGGGGACTCCTTTGCGGAAAGGTGCATCCCCAGAACAGTTTTATTTACACTTTATGTGAAAAATAAGAAATTCTGTTTCTGAACTCCTACTTTTGAGAAGGAGGAATCAACAGGCTTGTTTGTGTTAAGAACAGTCAGATTTCATGCCTGTTCTGATTTTAGTAGCACAGCCTGTATTGAAGTGGTTTTGTGATGTGTACCATCAGGTTGGCATCATTGCATCACTTTCATAAAAATGTATTGTGCATTTCTCAGGCCATTGTTTTGGTTGTCTTGTGTGAAGGATTTTTTTTTTGTATGTGTCTTGTTTTTATTTTTTCCTTCAGGGTGTGCTCTTTTCATCTCTATGCTTGGATAGAAATCTACCAGACATGATGCATTTATGGAGTGAAATATTTAACAAGTACAGTACATTGGGTTTCGATCGTTTGTTTCTCTGTTTGCATGTGTTTTGGGGTTCTCTCTTTTTTTCCTTTTTTTTTTCCTTTCCCCTCTTCCCCCAACCATTCTCCTCTTCTTAGAGATCATACTTTGGGGTTTCTTTTTTATAAGAAATGTAAGTATCTTTAGTGGCTCTCAGTTTCTAAACTTAAGTATTCCATCATTTGCATGACTACATTGTGGATTAAATGGAGAACCAACAGTTTAAAAGCTTATTGAACTTGGGATGATCATGATGAATGATTTAGAATAATAAATTCCACTGGTGTCCTTTTGCATGAGACCTAAAGACCTGCTTCTACTATTTTTCAGCCCCCGCTTTGAGGAAGAAGAACATTTCAGAGTGCTGGTTAAGAAGACTGCCCAGGAGCTGTCAAATGGGATTCCAGATTGTGGGCATTTATATGCCTCTATTAGAGCCAGCAAAAACCTTACACCTTCTGGAGAACTGCAAGAAATGTTCAGTGGGATGGATCAGGTGAAAAGTTAATGGTGTCCTTCAGCGAGGCCTAAATCCTTGACTTTGTAATTGTAGTGCTTGTTTTTGTTAATTCTTTCTGTTGGCTTAATCTGTAGTCTTTCTGCCTTTCCTTCTTGCACAGGTGAAGTTGATGAAGAGAATAGCAGAAATGTCTGATATTAAGCCAATACTACGCAAACTACCGCGCATTAAGAAGTATTTATTAAATAGTGACAACATCAGGTGAGTTCCAGCTAAAAAGGGGCATTTTGGTTAAAGAGAGGCCATAGCCTGTGAATGTACATTTCTCAGTGCGCTTCATGGGGTACTGGGGTTTTGTGAAACACGCGGTCTGTGGAAAAACTACAAAGATGTGTTATTAGTTTAGATTCTCCTTGCTTATAAAGTGGTAGCTATGGCTTATTTTGTTCAATTTTTAACAGGTGTGAGAAACTTACAGCAAATTTCATATGTAACTGTTGCACCAAAAGTATGTAAATAGCCTGTGGGATTTTACAGAAATACTCAAAATTCTGCCCCTTTTTTTTCCTTTAAAGGTGCCCATTAGACAAATAGTGTTGTATTGTAACAGTACAATACAGTTTGGTTTGGGTTTTTTCTCCTAAAAGAAAAATACTGACATTCTGAAATCTGCTTTACGAATATATTGGAAAAAGTAAGAGGGCACTTTGTGTTTAGCATCAGACACATTAGTTCTAAAAATAGGTCCATTTGAAGTGACATAAGCTGCAAAGTTTCTTGTTTTGCAAAGCATGAAATGATGAAAGAAATTATGGAAATATCTGTACTGTTCAAAGCCATGGTAGGTCTGCCTGTAAAGAGAGAATACAGAGGGCATTAGTTTCTTTGTGAGACATTTATATTTTGCAAAGCTGATGAAGTCCTGTCCTGTGCACAGAAGTGGTTTGACAGCTACTGCTAAAGTTTACGTCTGAAGGCATTTTTGGGCAAGCAAAAGAAAAGCAATTGGACTGTGACTTTTTGGTTTTATTTCGGCACGTCAAATGCTGGATTATGAGTATTTTGTTTTTTTCCTGTGATAATGATTATCAGTGACCACAGATCTAACATTCTGATGATTTAATAGAAAATGTTTAGGAAGACAAAGTAGTGCAAATTATAAAGGACTGTTGGAAAGCACAAAAGCATATTTAAAAACTTGATATGTATTTCTAACAGATGTTCAGTGAATGCAGCACCTCAGCAGATATCAGAAGCATCTGAGGAAGTAGAGAAATTTATAAAGGGCATAGCTAGAAGTAAAAAAGAGAGAAAACCTGTTCGTCCCCATGTGATTGAGGTAAGAAATTACTTCATTTGTGACTAAGGCATCAGGTTGACTTGATCCCACTGTGCAGTCAGGAGAAGATCATTTGAACTCTGATATAATGTCCATACAAAGATGTCTGAAGAAATTTGCAAGACTCAGCTCTGTGGGAAGCTGCTATGTGTTTTGCCACAGAGGATGTCTTCATCTCAATAAAACAGACAATAGTAATCCTGTAGATCAGCTGTCAAGCCTTACCCTGAGGTTACTACTTTTGCGTGGGATGTGGAAAAAGAAATTCTTCCTTTCTCTGTCACATAAAACTGTAATTTCTTTTTTAGCTGAGCTTTATTTGAAATGTTGGCCAAAAGGAAATAGGGCATGACGTGCAGCTCCTCAGTTACGTAGGAATTTGTTTTGTTATCTGGTTGTTCAGGACATTTGGCACAAAATGTGCTTGTTTCAATAGAGTTGACAAAGGATCTGCTCTGTCAATATGGAGATCTGTCTTAATTTCTGATGAGACTGGAATAAACTCCCAGTTCTCTACCCATGAGGGAAATGATAGTCTGAAACTTTCTAGGCCTCATTTAATCTCTGTCTTGGTGTCTTTCAGTGCCAAATTACTCTTGAAAGGAAACTTATTTGGCATTTGCTTAGAAATTCAAATACAAAGTAGTAATCAAATAGCTTGCTTATGTTTGTGAAGACATGGTCCGATGATAGTTTCAAAGCGGTTTGAATGGTAGGCGTTGCATTTGTAGTATTGGTCTAATTGTTAAATCATCTTTTAATATGAGGGCTGGGTCTCTTGTAGAAATCTCCAGAAGTCAAACCTGTGGGAAGTGAAATGCTTACTGGTTTGCAGATCACAAGGAAACTAGTTAATGTAAGTACATTATTGGTTGGGATATTGGTATTATAGGGCTGTTACTGATACTAATGATCCATCTTAAGCTGTTACAGAATTCTTTTAGTATTTAGAAACACACCACTGAAACATAATATGCCCTTCAGTTCCACCCTCTGACTGGATTATTTCTTTAACCAGCCATCACACTTCTTAATCTGTCTGTGTCATCCTTTTTGCTCTCTTCCCTTTCGTTCTGGCAGGAAGATCATTTAGCTAACTCCACATCCATGCATGCAGGCAAATACTCGCTTGTGCGGCCTCTTGTAAGTGATGATTATTTTATTTTTAACCTGGTTTCTTTCAGAACCAGGCTCATGTGGTGTCACTTCCAGCTCGTCCCTTCCTTTCCTTCCTCTCCTCCCTAAATAATTCTGAATGTGACTGACACGTGACAGAAGAGCATCAGTGACAATTAAGTAAAAATGAAAATCTGTATTTGGCTACAGGAGAGAAAAACAGCTTAGTATACCCTGAGCTCTCCTTCAAGAAGAAGGCAGGGAGAGCTCAGCCCACAGTTTTGCTTGCTGACCAGTGATGTATATGCTGCTGTGCTTGGCCCAACCACCCAGCGTTGTGTGAGGGACTGGGGAGTTGGTCTCTGAAGTTAAGAAAGGCTTACAAGTATTGAAATGGGGTCATAAAAGCTACTGAAGGTGTGTAAGGCTCTACTCATGCTTAAGTAAGCACTCAAGCAAATGTGTGTGTGAAAGACTCAAAGAAGCGAGTGCTGCTGAGGCGTGGAGACATGAAGAGGACTGGAAGTTTTGAAGTAGGGTTGTAAGAATTGAGTTTATTGCAGGGGATGTTCGAGCAGAAATTCATATAGCTGCTGCTGTTCATAAATAGTTTGCATTTTTTTGTGGGATTCAGTTTCTGAATCTGTTTTCAATATGTAAAATTGAGTAGATGGATTGATATATGATGTGGTGACCATGTACTTATGTGGACATGGAAGTGGAGAGTTAGGAACACTTGTTTCAATCTAAGTAAAGACACAGCAGGGGAAGCACACCAATCAAAACTCTTTAGTAATAATACAAGATCTGCACAACTGAGAAGCTGGTGCGCAAGGATGGGTAGCTGATGGACTGTGTCCAGGTACTTCAGTTTCCCAAGGCAATTCTGTGTACTGGATCGTTAATATGGGCACAAGCGAAATGTCACTGATTGCAATGTAGATCAAGCAGTAGCTTTAGCATTTGTGTCTCTGTATGTTTGGCAGAATTTCATAGTTCTCAAAAAAGCCAGAGTTCTCAAATGGATAAACTCTCTCATCTCTGCTGTACAATAATGCATTTTTCTCTTAGGATCCTACTTTCAAACCATGCCAGATGAAGACCCATTTTGTACTTCCCTTCCCCGTGAATTATATTGGGGATCCCTACACAGCTGCAGACTATGCAAGGTGAGAAGCAGAACCAGCAGGGAGCTTCTATATATGTTACATAGCACAAACCAAAATGGAAAGTGTTAGGCTGACCACAGAAAATGGAGTGTTGATAGAAAATGCTTTGCCGTGCATTTGTCACAAAATCTTTACGGAGCAACCTTTGCATAGCTAGGTCCAGAAGTGCCCTGTGCTAGGAAATACTGAGATTAAGTAATGAAAGGCTACTATCCCCTAACTTCCAAATAAACCACCGTGCCTACTTGGATGTGTCTGAGTTGACAATCCTATTGCATGTAACAAAGGTTAGGAGGCTGCTCTTGTATTTCATTAAAATGAAATAAATGGAAATAGTCAAGGATTGTTCCAAAGCAGTGCCACTCTTACAATGATGTCACATTATTCAGTTATTGTTGAATACTGACTATTGTTACTGGTATAGGTTGCAAGAAGCAATGCATTGTAAATCTTTGTGAACTTTGGAGGAAGTTGAGTTACGTTACTGTTGTCCAATTCATTTAACGTCTTTGCTGTTGATATTTCTCTCATTACAGCCTTCGAATTCTTGCACGGTTGATGACAGCTAAATTCCTACATAGAGAAATCAGAGAGAAAGGAGGGGCTTATGGTGGAGGTGCCAAACTTAGTCACAATGGCATATTCACTTTCTACTCCTACAGGTAACAATGGGTTCACTCCTTCCTGTTCATGTCTGAGGGGACCACTGACTGCACTTGTATGTATCTTATTTTTGACTTAGGTGTAGCTGTCTTTCAAGATCAAGTGAAATAAAAAGAATGAAATAGCAAGGAAGTGATTCAGTGCTGATGATGTTAAGATTAATTGCTTAAGGTATATAATAAACCTGTCCTTGCTTTCTCTGGTTTGTGTCCTTGGGAAAGCCTAACTTCTCTCTGCTGGTAGCAACCACTGTTGTGTCTCTGTATGTAGATGTTTACTGTCTCAGTACCAGCTTTATCTAAATCTGACTTTCACTTGTTTGAGGAGGCCCTAAAAAAGGGAATTCAAGACTGTTCTGAATTTGAGACCTGGAAGTAGAATGATGTTGTTTCTTAATGTCCTCAGTTTGAAAATATGCAGCTTCCTTTGGTGGCTGACTGGAATTACCAGAGATTCAGCAGAAAGCATTGCTGGTGATGAGCTAGGACTGCTTTCTCCTTCTTTTCTTTTCCTCTTTTTTGCCAGTCCAGAACAGTTACCTTGCATTGGTCTTACCAAAGCACTTTTAGATGAAATTTGAACTGGAGGTATTAAAGGCTAGCGATAATCCCCACTAAAAATGTCATGGGGCTAGAGTCCTGGCTTGAATAATTTTCCTAGGCCGAAGGCAGTCTAGTGCAGTACTTGGTTGAGATTCCTAGCTAAAATTTAAGCAGCCTTGCCTCTCTTATGGAGCTTCAACATGGTAGGACTTGTCCTGGTTAGTATTTCAGTAGTTGTTAACCTGTTGCACCTGTTTTACGGAGACCAAAAACAGGTGTAGCAGGAAAAGCAACTTAGAGAAGATATGGTGTATCATAAATATTACTGTTGTTGATATTAATGGCAGTTATGCTTACTAAGCTGTTGCAGCAAACTGATAGCGCATTTTAAACGGTGCTTGTTGACCATCTTTTTTGAATACCGGTTCTCTGCACACTGTCTTGGAACTACTTTTAGGCAACTGAACTTGCTGCACTTGTGTATCTAAAATTCAAAATATACATGGTTTATAACACTTCTTTCTTCTGAAAAAAAAAAAAAACACAACCAAAACAAACAAAGCCAAAACAACCACAAAACCTCTTTTGGTACTTAAAAAGAAGTTTATCATTTGGTTTAATCTCCATGTATGTATGTAGGTTTGTGTCATGCATAATAAACTATGAATGAAATGAGAACAAAGCAATTACAGGTTTTCATTTTGTAGGACTGAAGTAATTAATTTTTTTTTTTTCTTCTCAGAGACCCAAATTCATTAGCCACGTTGAAAACGTTTGAAAAAGCAGTTGAATGGGCCAAATCTGGAGAATTCACACAACAAGATATCGATGAAGCTAAGCTAGCAGTATTTGCTGCTGTAGATGCACCAATAGCTCCTTCAGATAAAGGTATGGTCTCACCAGCTTCCCAGTGCTACCAGTATTTTTTTTTTAATTGAAGTTTAAAGGGAAGAAAATAAACTAAACTGTCATATGATAAAATTGATTATCACGTAAATAAGCTAAACTGTATCATGATAAAATTTGTACTTGGCAGATGTAAGACAATTGCAGTTTCAACAAAGCAGTCAATTCCTGTTGCTCCCTTTCAGAAATACCACATGCATTCAGTCTCTGCTGAAGTTTTTGTATTTGTAATGCTCCTTGATGTCAGCTGAATACAGCCAGGAGATGGTGGGAAAGAAACAACTTTAGGCTTGGAGAGGGCATTAAATGCAAGCAAATAAAAAGAAATCTTAGTATTCTAATTGAAAAAAAGCTGAACGATTATTTTCCTGACACAAGTATGCATATTGACCATGAATGTCACTAACCTTTTGTACATATTTTTTGAAGAGTTAAAGTCTGTCTGCAATGGTGGAGGGTGTTGTCTTTACATATCTGCATACTTAGGATGGCTTGGTAGTATCTTCACATCTTTCAGTTTCCTCACACGTTGCTTTGCTTGCCTCACTTTTCCCTCCCTCCCCCATTTTCAGCTTACTTTCAGTCCAAAACTTGCTGAGTTAGAATACATTCCTTTCCTATACATAAAGGAATTATAAGGTTAAAATTAGCATTATTTTAATATGTACTTATATTAACAATAACTAACTAAACAAGAAAACTTAAAATGAAGCTGACTTTCAGGTGATGGAACTTGGTTTTGGTCTAGGCAATTAAAGAAAAAATAATTTTAGGTGCATACGAGTGAAATGCATGCATATTGAATGTTGGTATTTGTGGGAGTAATGATTTACATTTTTTGATATTTGAACATGCATCTTAATGGAGCTATGGCAAGTTCAGTGAAACACTGAAGAGAAGAACATTGTTCAGTAGGCCTGGAAGCTGTTGCAGAGAGAAATACCTGTCCCTTCATATTGCTGTTATTTGGATCATTGGGCCCTGCATAAGGACTTGGACCACCTCACCTGACTTGAAGTCAGCCCTGCTTTGGGCAGGAGCTTGGACTGGTTGACAGATATCCTCCCAAGCCACTTTTTTTCCCCTATGATTATTTGCATGACAAAAACTTTTCTGTTATTATTTTGGAGTTCTCTGGTTGTTCACGGACCTATAAATTTTAATATTAAAATACTGTAGGCAAGTATTCCAACAAAAGCATTAAAGCATTTGTATGCAGATTTCTGTGTGTAGTACAAAAAGATGATCAAACCTTTGCATTGCACGTATATTACAATGGATCGCAAATTTTAAGAGCTTTTTGTTTTAAACCACAGTAAAAATAGAAGCTTCATGAAATGCAGTTTGGCTAAAACGTTGTTAGAAAGTACTGAGATTCTTTAGAATGAATCACATTTAGCTTTTCTGGACCACCATTACATTTAGATTTTTGACAAACTAAATCACTTGCTATAATAGAATATGAATCTCTTTTTTCCCCTAAATAGGAAACTCTTACTACCTCAGAAAATTAATTTACCCAGTTCTAACCTTTGATACTTGATTTACAGTTAGATATTGTCTCAGAACAATGGCCTAATGGTCATCTCTATTCTTCCCTTCCAGCACACATACCATCTTAGTTTGCATTCGTTCATGCACTTAGTTGTAACTGAGATTCCAGTGCACCAATGCAATGCGTGGTTTTGTTTTGTTTTGTTTTTTTTCCTAGGAATGGATCATTTCTTATATGGGATTTCAGATGAAATGAAGCAGTCACACAGAGAACAACTTTTTGCTGTCAACAGTGATAACCTGGTTGATGTATCAAACAAGTAAGTCTGTGCTCAATTTAGAAAAATGTTTACTTGAAAAACAGAACAAAAACTTAATTTAAAGAAGAAAACAGTTTATGAAAGTTGCCATAATAAAGTTTTTGATTTCTTCCCTTGGCCTTTTGTACTACTTTCACTACTTGCTTTTGTAACCTAGAAAGAGAGAGGTTAATTATGTCCTGCTTACTGCATTTTAGCAGATGTAACTCCCTCTTACATTCTGAACTTGTGGGAGATTGATTTACTTTTGAAGAGTCCAGAAACTGCCTGGAGAGAGTACATGCAGACATCCAGCTCATGGCTGTATGAGCTGGTTCTTCTAGACTCGCAACATTTTGTGCTTCTTGAGGCTTCTGAATTCTACTACTGAAGAATACAAGGTTAAGCAGATAGGCTAGTTAGCGCTATGCCTTAGGAGACTGTTGTATTGCGATGACTGGGGAAAAATCACTGTAAATGCAAAGGGGTACGTATCAAAAGGCACTTTTTTGTGAGATGGGAGCATTTTGAACTTGTATAGCAGAGTTACGGATAACTGAATACAGCAGCTTCTCACTTGCTTTTGTTTGTTTTTTTCTTGCAGGTATCTTGCAGTTGGGAAGAGCACTCGTGGTCAAGCTGTACTTGGTCCAGAAAATGCAGATATTACCAAAGATCCCTCATGGGTCAAACGATGAATTGCTGCTGAACATCCAAGCTAATATAAAACAAGCCAACATGTGTGACTATGGAATTAGGTGTTTTTAGTAACTTTTTACCAGTGTTATGGTTCAACTTAAATGTTCACTGTTGCTTTTAACAGTGTCCAACAAAGCAGTTAAAAGCTGTCCTTCTGGAAATAACTATGTGAAAAATTTTCTAACAATACAGTAATTGAGATCAAGAAGTATATGCTGTGTATAGCAAAGACAGACCTTAGTATTTTACTGAAGATTCACTCTTCCAATTGCATATGAATACTATATAAATTAAATATTTTTGTATATGTAAAACTCTGTATTTAAATGGTGTTTGTTTGAACTCATGTCTGCTGTTGGATATACATAAAGAACTATGTCTCTCATACTGACAGCTTTCATGCTTTGGTGTGATAATTCCAGCTTGCTTTGCATAAGCCACCTACAGGTAGACTCATATCAAGCTGAGTTTGTAGTGAATTGCACTGTAGTGGGCAAAAGTCACTGATGAATCTGTGTAAGCCTATTTAAGTTCAACTTAAGTTGCCAATTTAGGCAACATTTAGTCATATGATGATATGACACAGGCCAGTATTTAACTTTCTGTCACAGTCTAGTTTTTTTTAAATAGTCTTGGAAAAGCTGAGACAACAAAGGACCAGATGACACCCTTCCAAACCTCCCCCTCCCCCCCAAAATACTTCTATCATCCCTGTACAAGGAGAAAGGATTCTGAGTTCTAGCCCAATCCTGAAGAAGTAACAAAAACCAGCCTTGCCCTGCTGTGACTACTTCCTACATGATTAGGGAAGGAAAAGGGCTGTTGCTTTTTCCCTTCACTGGAGCGTATAGAGAATCCTTTATGAAGCATTATTCCCCCAATTGTTTAAAAGCAAGTGAATACAGTTTCTGACAAGTCACTCATGATGTTTGCAACAGTATTTTATTTCACTTCAGATACATTAAGCACATCCTGTAACTCAACACAAAGCTAGCCATCTACACTTATTTTTTGGGTGTTAAGTACTCTGAAACAAAGTGCAGTAGATGAGTAACTTACAGAGTGCATAGAAGGGTGCTGCACTTAGTTACTGTTAAAGGGTAGTATCAGTAAATGGTGCTTGTCCATTAGATGCTAGGGTTTGTTTCAAACATAACACAAATACAGGACAAAAATCTGTGTAACATCTGAATGTCTTGTTTCACATAAAGTGCTGGTACAATAATTTAAATGTTACAAAACAAAGCTGTAACAATTCTAAAGCATTGTTACTCACAATGTGCATCTATTACAATAATCTAGAAGTGATATCTTTAGATGGCTCCAGTTTCTGCTTCCTTTGGGCTGTGCATAGCAACATGCTCCAGCTGGCCTGAATCTGAAACATCATAGCTAGTCTTGTACTTGGCCAGGATTTTCATCAGTGGTCGTAGCTTCAGCCACCATTGCTCCCTGGGAATCCTGTGTCTGTAAGAGGT
>NW_009621313.1:0-2459 GCF_000690535.1 Cariama cristata | reverse complement strand
GTGGGGGTGGATGAAAAAAAAAAAAAAAAGGTGATTTACTTAGTATTGTCAAATGTGTTGGTCTTAGCCACTAACAGTAACGGCCTTCCTTATAAATAGGATCAGGTATTGAAATTTATGGTGGGATGTAAACACTGACCCAAAAGGGGGAGAAATAAGGACAGAATACTGAAGGAATGAATAGATTTTACTGGAAGATGGTCTTTTTAGGTAAACATAATACCAAAAATGCTACCCTGCTAAACTGTACCAGAAGTAAAGTAATTCTAGACATTAGAGCAAAGACAATTAGGAGAAAGTGATTTAAAAGAACAGTGGAGTCCCAGAATTCATAACAAGAGACTTCCAAGTGTAAGGAGGGTGAAGAGACAGCATGAAGGGAGTTGTTAGAAAAGACAAGTGAACAATCAAAGTGAATCACTGGCCGAATATAGGCCAAAGACAAAAGTGCAGTAAAACACTTGGCAAACACTGTGTGTGTCAGCAGTGTGGAGAAGTTGTTCGTTTGATGCGGTGAAAGGTAGCTTGTGTTGGGATGTTTAAAATGTAAGCAGCGTATACGTACACAAAGTCTGTTTCAGTCTTAAGCTCGGCCACAGGTTGGAAAACAAGGTTGCGTCTACGCATTCCCAGCAAACAAACTGAGTCATCAGTATTGGCAAATACTTTTCCTAAAAAGAATGAAATAATTCAGGATCTTTCTTACTCACACTTTTAAGGGCAAATACCCTTCTTCTGTAATTAAACTGAATAGGAAGCTTACAGCGGCTTAATTCCAGTAACTGAATATTTAATGTAATGATAAAACATCAATTAGTACTTTAATAGGGTTAGGAGATTGTCTCTTTTTTAATTTAGCTTCAGTGATTAGCAAAGAAAATACAGTGTAATTAAGCAACAATAAGACTGAATTTTAACATCCAGCTTTAAATTAGATTTTAGTAAATAGTGCTTTACAAAAATTCCCAAAGAAGACATATTACCTTCTTCTGTCTCCCATGTAGCCACCATGAAACAAAAAGGAAGAACAGATAGGTGTAACTATATAACCATCACTTCCTTCATGCATGAAAAACTGCAATCACACTAGCATTTTTTAAAGAAAAATAAAAAACCAGCTATCTTTATTGACCTCACTTGAGGGGAAAATCTTACAGCAGGAAGCACAGCAAGGCACTACTGAATAATGAAAACATAATCAAGAGGCAAAGAAGTATGTACACTAACAAATTAACATACATTCATGTTTGCATAGTAGAGTAGTCTTGCATACTGATAGCTAATCAAAGACAGTAACAAAAGAGAGCACCAAATATTTCTGCACCTTTTCGGTAGGTTTCTTTCAGTTTTTTGGAGATCCACTGCATAGCTTTTGCAGAAATTTTTGTCCCAAAATTTCTATCAAATGGCGAAGGTGCACCACCCTGTATGAAAATTGAAGTGTGGGTTAGTTTAGTTATGGAGTATTTTGTCAGTCCTCTCTGTTACTGGCCTACTCTACCTCTTACTTACATTTCCTCCACTTAGAAAAACAAATAACAAACTAAAAACCCCACCACACAAATCAAGCTAAAACATTTAAAATTTATGTTAAGCACTTGTAGAATTCTCATTGAATCAGTAATACTTTTCACATAGATTAACACAGGGCACTGTTTTCCCTTCCACTTAGTGCTGATCAAGCACTGCCCAGCTCTCACAGTGCCACAGGACAACCTAGTTTCAGCATAATAAAAACTGCGTTGGGACTTCCTAGTAATTGACTTTTTTTTTTTGGCTGCTTTGATTCCAAGTATTACAGCAGCCTTTATATAGTTCTGAGAATAGGCCTGTTGTTGTGTGTTGGGTTTTTTTGTTTGGTTTTTTTTGTGTTTTGTTTTGTTTTTTAAACCCTCTATTATATAAAGTCTGACTTTTCTGTCCATTTTCAATGCAGATGGGACTGAAATCACATGTGAAATAGTTCCAAATAGGTTCTGAACAGATTGTTTCACTAATGCTGGTCTTGACCTTCAAAATAAACTGCTAAATTTTACGCAGAAAGTGCCAACTTCAGCAATGGATAATCTAAAAATATGTAATGGGAATATACATACAATCTGAAATGAATTAAAAGGAGGGACAGTCATTTCACTGTTAGTACTTGAGAAATCTGGCTCTATGTGTGTATTTTACTCCACCTTGGCCTTGGTGATTTGTGTAGCCCTATTAGAGGCTTACTATTTGCACACTAAGCAGCAGCACAGTGAGATAAAGAGATGCAAGGTACAAAGACCACAAGGAGTAGGTCGCTATTGTCTCATTTACAAGAACAATCCATGTGCACATGTTTTCTTAAGGAACTCTCATCTCTTCCAGTATTCAGAAGCCAGATACATTACGGATGGGCAGATAAGTGTGTTCTAAGGACGTATTACAATAATAGTAAGATAGCTGTATTATGTATTTAAAAAATATAA
>NW_009621312.1:38026-51136 GCF_000690535.1 Cariama cristata | reverse complement strand
GGAAAAGGAGGGAGGGAAACATGATGTCTCCTTCCTCGTGAGCCCCGATTCCTGGTACCGGCTCTATTCCTTTGCCCATCTTGGTCAGCTGGGTTCAAAGAGAATGATTTAGTCCTCCCACTAGTCCAGTGCCATCACAATGTCCCCACGAACTTGCCCTCACGTTTGCTGAATCTTGGAGTGACCATGGGCTTCCTCACTGCAGCAGTCACTGGCCAGGTGGCCTTGGAGCAACATTTCAAAGAAACGGCCATGCGAGAGGGTGATGATGTCAACAGCAAACAGACAGCACCTTGGAGAAAGAGGTACCATGGTCTGCGGTGACCCATGGGAAGAGGATGTCACTTTACTCCCCTTCCTCTGAAGTACCAAGCAACAACAGATATGAATCCATGGCAGAGGACGAAACCAATGACCTAGATTCACAGGGAGAAATGGCACCAGCAGCACATACTAAAAACTATCAAAGAAAGCGGTGAGTGCTGGTAATGGGTGACTCCCTGATGAAAGGCACTGAGGCATCTGTCTGCTGGCCTGATAGATAGTCAATGGAAGTTTGCTTCATGTCAGGAGTCAGGATCCAGGTTGTCTCAGCGAGACTGCCACTACTGGTAAAAAGCACAGACTCCTATCTCCTACTTCTTTCCATGTGGGAACCAATGACATGGTAATACAAAACCTGAACAACCTTAAGCAGGACTTCAGAGTCCATGGGGTCATAAGAGAAAGGGACAGGTGCCAAGGTGATCTTCTTCTCTTCTGATTGCCTGGGCTTTCATTTCTGTGATCACATTTTTCAATGGATACGGCCTCTCGAGGAGAGACAGGATCTACCTATCTAGAAGAGGCAAGAGAATCTTCGCTAGCAAATTGGCTGACTTTGTGAGTTGTACTTTAAACTAATGAACTTGGGAGTAGTGTCCTAAGCTGTGACACCTGCATATTCCTAAGCAACAGAGTGGATAAGCATGCCTACCAGAGTAGTGAGGAATGCTCCCCAACCCTTTCTAAAGTCGGGAATCCCAAATTCAGCCACCACAAGTGCCTGTAACCAGCGCATGTATTCTGGGTAATGGGGAGCTGGAGCTCTGTGACCAGTCTGAGAGTTATGATGTTACAAGAATCACAGAAATTTGGTAGGAAGTCTCACATGACTGGAAGAGTGCAATGGATGGCTGCAAACTCTCTTGGAAAGATAGAAAGGGTAGAAGAGGAGGTGGAGTTGCACTTCATGTAAAAGAGAAATTTGAGTGTATGGAGATGAGCTCTGGGACTACAAAAGTTCTATCAAATGCTTTTAGATCAAGATTAGAGGGATCATCACCAAGGGGTATCTTATCTTAATTATATGTTACCAATGTTCCAATCTGGATGATGAGGCTGATGAAACCTTACTTCGGCTGCTCAGGGAAGTGTCGAGCCAACAGAACCTGGTCCTCATGAGTGACTTCAGTTACCTGGACAATTGTTGGGAAGACAACACAGCGGTGCACAAGTTGTTCATCAGGTTCCTGGAACTCATTGAGGACTGCTTCCTGCTACAGATGTTGCACATGCTGACCAGGAAAAGCACATTGCTAGATTTACTGCTTACAAACCAAGAAGACTTAGTTGGCAACATAACTACCAATGGTAGGCTTGGATACAGCAATCACAACATTGTGGAGTTTAAGATCATGCTGAGCACACTGACAATGAGTAATAGGACAAAGCCCCTGGATTTTAGAAGAGGCAGCTTCAGTATGCTCAGAGTCCAGCTGTAAGGGCTTCCATGGGAAGCATCTGTGGAGTGCAAAGGAGCTTGTTAGTGCTGGGAGTTATTCCAGAGCAGCCTCCTAGAAGCATAACAACAGTCCATCCCCCACAAAGGGAAAGGAAAAAGGCAGAACAAGAAACCACCCTGGCTTAACAGTGAGTTTTGGGTGTGCTTAAAAGCAAAAAAGCAGCATACCGGCTATGGAAAGGCAGCCAAATAGCCATCGAGGACTACTAGAACCTTGCTAGGGCATGCAGAGATGCAGTCAGGAAGGTTAAAGCTCAGCTAGGACTGAAATTGGCCACAGATGTCAAGAACAACAAGGGAGGATACTTCAGATCCATGAGCAGTAAGCAGAAGCACAGGGAAGTCATAGGCCTATTGCTAATCAGGGCAGGGGAACTAGTTACTAATAATGCTGACAAGGCAGAGGTTTGCAATAGCTTCTTTACTTCTGTCTCTACTGGCATTGCTGGAGCCCAGATCACAGGATCAAGTACCTATGACAGCACACGGGTCAGCCCACCAGTAGTGGAGGAAGGGCTAGTCTGTGGCCTCTTGCAAGGGTTCAACCCACATAAATCTATGGGCCCGGTCAGAATCCACCCCTGGGCTGTTAAGAGAAGAGGCTGACATTGTTGCATGGCCACTGTCTATCGTATTTGAAAAGTCGTGGAGGTCAGGGGATATGACTGATTACTGGAAGAGGGGAAATATCATACCCATCTACAAGAAAGGCCCAGAAAAAGACCCGGGAAACTACAGGCCCATCAGTCTTACCTCAGTCCCTGGCAAAGTAATGGAACTAACTAGTCCTCTTAGAAACTACTATGCCCTCTTGTCACCATTTAAGGCTGGGCTGGCGCTTAAAGCAGGTGGCGGATGCTCTCTGTTAACCCCATCCTTTCCTGGAAGGAGAAGGAGAGGAGGAAAGGGAGAGAGACTTATGGGTTGGAACTTAAAACAAACTTTAATAAAACAAAACAGTGAAAATAGTATAAATAATATTGAAACTAATACTACTGATAATAGAAACAGAAATATGCAAAACCAATATTGCTCTTCCCGATGATGACCGTGGAAGGGCTGAGAGGGCTGACCCGTGTGATCTCTGAGCTTTATACTGAGTATTCCCATGGGTGGGATGGAATACTGCCTTGGTCAGCCCTGGGTCACCTGTCCCCTCTGCAGCTTCCTGGGGGTGCGACCCCCCTTCCACCTTCCCCCCACAAGGAGCCCAGCAGAGCACAGCGGAGCCCAAGAGAACAAGCACCCACTCGTGGGCCTTTCTGCATAACAATCTCACTCCTGCCCCTGCAACAACTACAGACATCAACCACCATCAACTCTGAAAGCAGGCACTGCCTGAAACCTGTAGTCAGCTTCAGACAATGCAGTTACTAAGAAAACTTAACTGAAGAAAAAATAAAATCTACTGAAAGCAAAAATAGTTCTGTTTCAGTCAAACCAGGACACCCCTATATCACAAAATGGATAGATTGTGAAGAGTTTTCTCTGAAGAATAACCACAAGCAGGCTGAAAGCTTATGGGTAAGAATTAGAGACTGAGACAACAAAGGGAACCTTGTGGTTTGTGTTTACTACAGGCTGCCCGATCAAGTGGAGCCTATTGATGAAACCTTCTTACACCAGCTACAGGAGGCATCGCACTTGCAGGCTCTTATCCTGCTGGGGGACTTCAACCACCCCGACATCTGCTGGAAAAGTAGCACAGCAAGCTATAGGCAATCCAGGAGACTCTTGGAGCGCACTGAGGATTTCTTAAGCCAGGTAATAGACAGCCCTAGCAGACAGAATGCAATACTGGACCTGATGGTCACCAATACAAGGGTGCTAATCTGTGATGTCAAGATTAGAGACAGCCTGGACTGCAGTGCATTGGTGGAGTTCGCAGTCCTGAGGGATGTGGGTCAGGCAAAGAGTGAAGTCAGGACCCTGAATTTTAGGAAAGCAAAATTCCAGCTGTTGAAGGAGTTAGTCAATGGGACCCCCTGGGAAACTGCCCTCAGGGACAAAGGAGTAGAACAGAGCTGGTAAATCTTGAAGGATGCTTTCCATAGAGTGCAGGAGCTCTCGATCTCCAGGTGTAAGAAATCAGGAAAGGAAGGCAAGAGACCAACATGGATGAGTCGAGACCTGCTGGTCAAACTAAAGGGCAAGAAAGAAATGCACAGGCAGTGGAAGCAGGGACAGGTATCCTGGGAAGAGTATAGAGATGTTGCGCGGCTGTGTAGGGATGGGGTCAGGAAGGCCAAGGCGCAGCTGGAGTTGAACTTGGCAAAGGATGCAAAGAATAATAAGAAGGGCCTCTATAGGTGTGTCAGTCAGAAAGGGAACGTCAAAGAAAATGTACGCCCCCTGATGAATGTGAGTGGCAAACTGGTAACAATGGCCAAGGAGAAGGTTGAGCTTTTTGCCTCAACAAGATTTTTGCCTCAGTCTTCACTGTCAGCCTCTCTTTCCATACCTCTTGACTGGATGAACCTCAAGGTAGGGACTGGGGGAACAAAGTCCCTCCGCCTCTAAGAGAAGATCAGGCTTGAGACCATCTGAGGAACCTGAATATACATCAGTCTATGGGATCTGACGAGATGCATCTCAGAGTCCTGAGGAAATTGGCTGATGGCCAGTTTCCATGGTATTTGAAAAGTCATGGCAGTCAGGTGAAGTCCTCAGTGACTGGAAAAAGGGAAACATTGCACCAATTTTGGAACAGATCCTCCTAGAAGGTGTACTAAGGCACATTGAGGACAGGAAGGTGATTCAGGACAACCTACATGGCTACCAGCAAGGGCAAGTCTTGCCTGACCAAACTAGTAGCCTTCTATGGTGGAGTGACTACCTCAGTGGACAAGGGAAGAGCTATGGATGTCATCTATCTGGACTTCTGTAAGGCCTTTGACACAGTCCCCCACAACATCCTTCTCTTTAAACTGGAGAGAGATGGATTTGATGGATGGACTGTTCAGTGGGTGAGGAATTGGTTGGATGGTCGCATCCAGAGGGTAGTGGTCAATGGCTCAATGTCCAGATGGAGATCAGTGACAAGTGGTGTCCCACAGGGGTCTATATTGGGATTAGTAGTGTTTAATACCTTCAAGACAGTGGGATTGAGTGCACCATCGGTGAATCTGCAGATGACACCCAGCTGAGTGGTGTAGTTGACACACTTGAGGGATGGGAGGCCATCCAGAGAGACCTGGACAAGCTCGAGAAGTGGACCCATGTGAACCTGATGAGGTTCAACAAGGCCAAGTGTAAAGTCCTGCTCCTGGGTTGGGGCAACACCAGGTATCAATACAGGCTGGGAGATGAGGGGATTGAAAGCAGCCCTGCAGAGAAGAACTTGAGTGTACTGGTGGATGAAAAGCTGGACATGATCTGGCAATGTGCACTCGCAGCCCAGAAAGCCAACCATATCCTGTCAGCATCTAAAGGAGTGTCACCAGCATGTTAAGCGAAGTGACTCTGCTCCTTTTCTCTGGTCTGGTGAGGCCCCACCTGGAATACTTTGTCCAGCTCTGGAGTCCTCAGTACAGGAAAGACGTGGATGTGTTGGAGCGCATCCAGAGGAGGGCCACAAAGATGATCCGAGGGATGGAACACCTTTCCTATGAAGAAAGGTTGAGAGACTTGAAGTTGTTTAGCCTGGACAAAAGAAGGCTCTGGGGAGACCTTATTGCAGCCTTTCAATACTTAAAGGGGACTTATAAGAAAGATAGAGACAGACTTTTTAGTAGGGCTTGTAGCAACAGGACAAGGGTTAATGGTTTTAAACTGAAAGAGGGTAGATTTAGAGTAGCTATAAGGAAGACTTTTTTTTATGATAAGGGTGGTGAAACACTGGAACAGTTTACCTGGAGAGGTGGTAGGTGCCCCATCCCTGGAAACATTCAAGGTTAGGTTGGATGAGGCTTTGAGCAACCAGATCTAGTTGGAGATATCCCTGTTCATTGCGGGGGGCGGGGGGTGGTGGTGGTGGTGTTGGACTATATGACCTTTAAAGGTCCCTTCCAACACAAACTATTCTATGATTCTACACTATTACTCAAATGAAGCAGGTGACTGGGAAAAGCCAACATGGTTTTACCAAAGGCATATCATGCCAGAATAACCTGATCAGCTTCTACAACAAAATAACATTTTTCTGTTGACATGAGAACAGAAGCAGTGGATGTTGTTTATCTGGACTTAAGAAAGTGTTCAACGATCTTTCCCACAGCTTTCCTCTGGACAAACTGACAAGGTGATGGGTAGTCTGTGAGATGGGTAGGAAACTGGCTAAAGACCTGTGCTCAGCATGTAGTGATCAATGGTTTTAGTCAGGCTGGCAACCTGTCAGAAGTGGGTTTCCCCAGGGGTTGATACGGGGCCTCACGTTCCACATCTTCATAAATGATCTGGATCATGGGTTTGAAAGCACTCTTACCAGGTTTCCTGGTGAAACTAAACTGTGTAGTGAGGTGGACACATCAGAAGGGAGGGCTGTCTTATAGGGTGCCATGGACAGACTAGAAGAATGTGCTAACAAGAACAGCAAGAGAAGTGCAAAGTCCTGCACTTGGGATGAAATAACCAAGGGCCCAGTACAGGTTAGGATCTGTGGGGCTGAGGAACAGTCTTGCTGAAGGACACCTGGGGGTCCTGGTGGACAACAAGCTGAACATGAGTCAGCAGTGCACTGCTACTGCAGCAAAAGCAAGTCAGATCCCGGGCCGCCTCTGCAGGGGCATTACTAGCAGAGGTAGTCATCCCACTCTACTCAGTGCTGTTTCCAAAAAAGGGAATTTGTGTTAAAATACAAATGGATATTTTGGGGGAGGGGTCAAGAAGAATTATACTGGAAGGGCCAGGATAGTTTCTTCTGGAAAGAAGCAGGGTAGACCTTTCAGCAAGGGCTAAAGGAATTCAACCAACCATGCATGCACAAACCACCTGCTAGTTCCTCCCCCAAAAGTATCTGCCTAGGATTTGAGGAAAGGAGGACTCCCTCTTTTCTCGCTTCTGAAGCAAAACTCAAGGAGAGGTCTTCAGTACCACTTCGTGGAACACAAGTAGCCTAAACATTCTCTCTACCACAATGGCAGTATTGGAGCGCCTCCTGCAATTTTTTGGAGGTGATGCGCCAGGACAGAGGGAAAACAAAGGCAGGACGCAACTTTTAAACCGAACAAACCCAAGCGTGTGGCTTGCGGGAGGCTGTGAAGACAGGTGTGTTTTTGTGGCCACCCAAATGGAAAAAGACTGTTTAACTGCATCTGAGATCTCAGTGACAAGCAGGGTGCGGTCTCACTGCTCTGAGAAGATTTCGCAGCAAATGACGGGTGTGGGAGAGGCACCTGTATGTACCCAGGCCTGTCACAGGAGGTATCGAGAGCTTGTTCTCTTTGTCCTGCCAGCAGTTCAAGAGACTGAAAGTATCATATCGGCCAACTCAACAACTTTCCTGCAGGACTGAAGCAATAAGGAGGAGAAAACAATTTGACACAATAAAGGGAACAGTAAATGAACATATCCATATTAAAAATGGAAAATATAGCAGCACTGGTATTAAAAACAGTGATTAAAAATGAGAAATACACTTTTGTACTTGATAACAACAATAATGCAAATAAATAGCTTGAGTAACACAGCATGGAACCACACAGATTTGTGAACAGGATGAAATAATGCTCTTTCCTTTTGTGCTTTAGAACTGGATTGGAGGATTCAGAACCTGCTCCACAATTCCAGGTAACCATTAATCAAAATCATTAAAGTGAGATAAAAATGAAATTAAAAGCCAACTTTAGTGAACTGTAACTAGATGTTCCCCACCTTCAAATTCAGCTAAAGGCATGTATAAATAAATCAAAAGTCCAAAGCATAGCCAACTCAGTGGTCAAATAATCTAGTTCACAAGAGCAAAGAAACTGATTTAAAAATGGTACATTTAACAGGAAAAAACTCCCAAGACCCTTATAAAACTGGCACTCAAACAAGAAATATTAAAAATCTAACACCTGAGTAAATAAGCAACTTTAGCATGTCAAGGCAAAGTCTATTAAACTACCATCAGCTAAACCAAAGTAACTTTTGAACAAGTCATAAACATGGACTGATTTTTTTATTTGGCATGAAAATAGGCTTTGAGAACATAAAAACATGAAGGTCCAGAAAGAATGAGAAAGTGTAGAATGAAACTAAATTGAAAATTAATGACTGGGTCCCCAGGTATTCTTTAAAATATTTCACCCTAACTCTCTTGATGTTTGTTAAAAGACAAACCAGTATCAAGTCCTTTAAGTGAGAACAGCTCTAACAACTCAAAAGGAACAATATTCCTTTCTAAAAAGTATGGTCAATATTTTAGTGAGAGATTAATACTGCCCTATCTGCCAAAAAAAGCAATGCTGATGATGTTACTTCTAGTGTATAGCAACCTCTCTGGAACGGTATTAGATTGTTTAGAAGTAGAACAGTGCAGAGGAAGAGGAAAATACAATCCAGCTCTTCAAAGAGCTTGAAAGAGGAAACATCACCTGGCACTGAAAAAAGCAAATGTTTTTGTAGAACTGTCTACCACAGTGTGGACTACGTACCACAGTGATCGAAAAAGACTGAACCACTGCACACAAATTGTCTCACTCACTGGCTTCTTTTGAAGGTGGAAACATGGTGCCCTACACAGTCTCTTTTTCCTCAGAAGCTGTATGCATATAGACAAATTCGATTCCCAGAATGACTCAGACAGCAGAAAGACCTTTCTGTGCAAGACCAGTTTCCTGAACATTCATCATCAGATCTTGGATCTTGCAAGCACGTCATTTTAGACATCTGATCGTCAGCTCAAGTTGTGCAACCTGCTGTATTTACATGTTTCCATTCAAGATTAGCATTATGTTCTTCTCTTTGTCTCAGAGCACAGAGGAAGTAAGATTTATTCACACTTTTTTGATAAGAACAAAGATTCTTTTAACTTCATATCCCACAGTAGCCAGAAGCAGATGTATGAAGACCAAGAGCAGGAGGTTGGAAAGGATACTTTCCACTAGTACTCTCCCAGCTACTAGACATCAGAACAAGGACTTTGAATCACATATGATTCTTTTGTATTTACCATTTATGAATTTTTTCAGGAGCCCTTTGTTCATCATTTTGACCTTCTGCCACCTTTGCTTGACTTACTGATTTGTCAAGATGAACCATTCTTGAGCTTGAAGGAACTAATCTGAAAATCAAGCAGCTCTCCTAGACCCTTTCTCTGTCCGGGACCATAACCTATGGGATTCTTCCAAGCAGATCCCTGAAAAACCCAAATTCTGCTCTCCCGAAGGCCGGGGCTGTGGTCCTGCTTTTTGCATTGCTCCCTCTTCTCTGGATCCTCACCTCAAACACTGCATGATCACTGCAGTCAAGGCTGCCCCTCACCTTCACATCCACCACCAATTCTTCCTCATTCGCAAGTAGGAGGTCCAGCTCATCAGTCACTTGTGTCAGGAAGTTTTCATCAGTATGCTCCAGAAAACTACTTGATTGCTTGTGCCCTGCTGTGCTGTCCTGCCAAAGGACATTTGACATGGTTCAAGTACCCCATGAGGACCAGGGCCAATGAACATGAGGCTTCTTCTAGTTGTCTTAAGAAGACCTTGTCTACTTCTTCCTGATCAAGCGATCTGTAGTAGCCACCCACTATAGTGTCACCCATGCTGATCTGCCCTTTAATCCTGACCCACGCTATCAGGTGGCTCATTGTACATCCCAAAGCATGCTTTCCAGCTGTTCCCTCACAGAAAGTGCAATCCTCCCTCCTTGCCTTCCTAGTCTTCCTAGCCTGTCTTTCCTAATCAATCTGGTTTCATCCACTACAGTACTTATGTAAGCTATCACACTGCACCTCCGTGATCCCATAGCTCTGCAACCAGGCTGCAGAGTTAAAACTGGGCCATGTTGGAGAGGAGCCCAGGCAATGTGCACTGAACTGCACTTCACCATGCGTTTAAGTTCTTGGGTCATGTGAACTGTCCCAGCACATCTCTGTGTTGTCAATGAGATCATAACCCTGCAACTACTAGCAAAGCTCTAATTTCTGTTGTTTGTTCCCCATACATTACGGGTTTGTGCACAGGCACTTTAAAGAGGCAACCAGCCATGCTAATTTCCCAGAAACTGTATGAGGGCTTTCTTTTACCCCATAGATACGTCCTTATTTATGTAAATACACTTCAAGTGCACCCCTTTCAGGCCCCCTTTTTTTTTATTATGAAATCTGTCCTGTTCATATCACTTCTCATACTTTTTGTACCAACCCTTCCCACCACTTTCTCACTTCTTCAACTTCTTCCTCCTTTTGTTCGTAGTTTAAAGCTCTTCTTACCAGATTGACCAGTCTGTTAGCAAAGATGGTTTTGTCTCATTTAGTCAGGTGGATCCTATCTCTTCCGAACAGTTCTCGATCCTCAAAAAGGGTCCCATGGTCATAGAAACCAAGTCCCTTTTGCCAATACCAGCTGTGCAATGAACTGTTGACCAGCAGGATCCATCAACTCCTTCTTCTCACCGCTCTCCCCTTCACCAGCAGGATCTAAGAGAAACCCATCTTGTCCCACATGCCCTTGACCATCACACCCAGAGCCTGCTTGCCACTTTCCAGGACTGCCCTGGTGGTATCATTGATAGCGGTGGGGGCTAATAGTCTGTAGGTGTAAGAAGTTTTGCAAGTCTTTTAACAATGTCCCCAATTCAAGTCCATGGCAGGGAGTAAACCTCCCTGGATGATAGGTCCCACTGTCAGAGGGGGCTTCTATTCCTTGCAGCAGGAAGCCATCCATTGCTAACACTCACTTTTTCTGGTGTTCCTATGTGGCTCATGGTCAATGGGCTCAGATACCTAGTTTGACAGAACTCCCAGCTTCTCATTTACTATGATAGCACTGAATATATTCTGTAGTTGCAAATCTTCAGGTGAAGCAAGAGCCTTTCTCTTGGTGCCAGAACTTGCAAGGTCCCAGCCTTTGCCACCATGGGACGCTCCATTTCCCATCCTGATGGGCACAGACTCAACCTGCCTCTCCTTCATCAGAAAAGGGAGGAGTGGGCTCTTGAAGCTGCAAAGTCTCAGAGATTGAGTCCATCTCTTGCCATCAATGTCCGGATAGTGTTAATGATGCAGAAATTGGTCATCATAAAGGATTTGATCAATCTGCAACAACTCCTTTACTCTTTAATTGCCATTTCCATGGGTACAGTGCCTCTACCTAACAAAGAACAATAATTTTGCCTACTTTCTCATCTTATTTAAAACTGCATGAAGACTTTCTAAGGCACCAAATGACCTCCAGACACCAACTGTAAGAACCCAGATGGGGCACATTCCTCATGCTCCTGAACACTGAAGCCAAATTGAAGGTGAAAAAGTAGACAGTTTCATGCAGCCCAGAAGAATTTTCATAAATGCTTTGAGATAACACTAAAAGTACTGATTTTTTTTTCCTGCTTGCTATCCAGCTTAATTCCATGAGACTTTTCAGAGGCGTCGGGTAAGACCCAAGTTTTCACTTATAATTCAACATTTTTGGTTTTATTTTAGACCCTTCTTTAAAAGCCATATTGTTGCAAATACTCTGATAAAATGATCAAAATTTGATTATATAGAAGAGTTGAGTTTGGTTAAGAGGTGGAGAACTGTGGGCATAATGTATAGGTTAGGATTGTTGGTTTGAAATAGATAACCATAGAAATGTCACCATCAGAACAACAAGATACTTGTATCTAAAAAAAAAACAACTAGTAGTATTATACTGGAATAATTACAAGGTTTTGATTATACTTTGCTTTGAATTTTGGTCAAGATGACTTTGATTGATAATAAGGGAATTATGAAGAGAGCAAGAGTATGTAAAGTCCTAGAATTGATGAGAACACCTTGAACTGATTGTGTTAAGCTACTGAGCATGGATGAGCTATATGACAGCCTGGCAAAGTGGTCATTCAATTAATTAACTTGGACTCAACAATCTTCAAACCCTCCCTTGTCACACCTACAAGACTGAACTGCACAAACTCAAGACAAGGAGGTCATCCAGCGGACACCAGAGGATGACCACCAGGGGTCTTAAAAGACCCCAGAAGACCCTTCCCATAATTAACTGTGCATACCCAAAGGGGAGGCACCATATGTAAATTATTTCAGGGAAAAGTAATGAATATATATCCTGATTCCAAGAATTACAATGAATATGTCATAATTTGTATCTATTTAATCTGTTCTTGGTAACAACTGGGTATGCACGTTAGGTGGAGCGATCCCCCAAGCATCCAGCGCTGCAATGAAGGAGTGCCTGCTTCTTAATACTACATTGGTGTTAAGAGGTTTTATTCCCGATTTTGGTGACAGCATCATGTTTCTTCATGTGTTATGCTGGGTCAGAAACCACTCAAGAAGTCACGTGACTGCCTGTATAATCTGAAATTCTGTGTAGTGTAAAAGAAGGAAGAGACAGTTTTTGTAATGAAATATATCACTGTGTTTGGGAGCTGGACTACCACGATGATATAAACAACATAGGGCCCTATACAAAAACCCAGAGGAGAAAAAAAGGCAATATATTTTGGGGAATAAAGGAGATGAGTGACTGAAATGATTAAGAAGACAAATACAGCATTCTTTTCATATTTCTATTTATTCTGGAAATATAGAGTTCACAAAGTTCCTAAAAGATGGAAGAAAGGGAGTATTTGGAAATTCTGTACTCAATCAAGCTATCTGAAATCATTGAACTAGTCAATTATTGTTTTTCCTTTTCCAGTTTTGGAAGAAAATGTGACTCTGGATACCCTCATGGAGTTGCACACATGGATAATTAGGACAACTATTTGGCTTTTCATGTCCTGTTTTTATAACACGTTTGAATACCATGAAGAAAGAGTTATTTATTGGAATAAGTATTAGCAGTGTGAGGACAGATAAGCTTATATTTGGAAGTGGAACCACTCTCACAGTTGAACCAAGTAAGTTCTGTTATTTTATTTCTAAAAATTATGTTAAAATTAAGGTGGGGGAGGACAAAGCAATCTAATGGTTTGGGTTGACTGTAAGAATTTTCTACTGCAATAATCCTTAGAGTGCACTCTCCCTGGCCAGGGTTTCAAGCTTAATCCTCAATCTGTATCTGCTTAGGAAGGCTTCAGAGGAACAACTGGTCTAACTCTGTATGTCACCATTACTCGATGATCCCCAAACACCTGGTGTGCACTACTTAAGTTTAACATGTTATAATTTATTCCCAGTCTGGATAGTGCTTTGGCCCAAATTTACTGTGAAGTGTCCTATCCTCCAGTGGATTTTCACTGCC
>NW_009621312.1:10067-37995 GCF_000690535.1 Cariama cristata | reverse complement strand
CACTTCCTCATTGCGAGCAGGAATGCCTAGCTTAGTGAAGAGCTGCCAGTGGAGAGAGGTTTTGAGACAGATCTTTAGCTCTCTGGTATGAGAATTTAAGTTTTGACACTGGCATCACACTCATAGTGTCACGAGGTAAGTAATTCCACTGGAATGGAGAGAGAGGAAGGAGGTTAAATATCCTTGGGCTTACATTTTCACAACTGTCTTATATCCAAGACCACTTAGAATGAATGAAAATTGACCACCAAGTTGCCTAGGCTTTGACAACGCAGATGTCGTGAGTGGGGATTTTAACAACCCTTAGTTCTTTCTAACTTTATTTGGAATTTCTTGTACAAAAAAGGTGCGTCACCCAACGCTTTTCTGTGGGAGTGTGAATATTGGGGTAGCAGGGGAGTCTGTTGTGTTGATCTTTGTTATCCTAAACATCCAGGCGCATATCTTAAGACTTGTTACTATGCTTTCAGAGGTCTGCATATCTTTAAAGTGCTGCAAAAATGTCCCATGTAATTTTATGTACCTAAAACATCCTGCTTTCATTCCAGAAGGGCATGGGGCTCCCTTAGGTGCTACTTAATTTCTATCCAAGTCTGTAGCATATCTTGCATGGGAATAAATGTCTATTTTGGAACAATTATTCCACTTTCAATTCCAAAGGGAGAAAGGAATATAAAGTTATGATTCTGAAAAAAAGATCTGTTCTTTCCAACCAGTGAATCTTCTGTTGTAAATGTAGGACCAGACGAAAATGCCAGAATCTTTTAACATCATTCTACATTGATTTGAAGATTATATTTGGGAAAAAAAAAAAAAAAAAGAGGCAAAATAACACATAGAGAAGTAGACTTTGGAGAGACAGAAACAACCAACAAAAGAGTCTTAAGAGCTGACAGCTGGAAGATTGAGCAATGGTATTGCCATTTCAGATATTTACAGAAATGCGGATATGATACTCTTGTTTCTCACATAAAGGGTCTTATATGTCTTTTTTGAAAAGTTTAATGTGTTGGTTCTTCTACTGACAAGAAAAGGTTTGTTTCTCATCAGCTGAAGGTAGCTCATTGACTGCAACAAGGTATTACTGGTTTAAGGAAATTTTCACAGTACATTACTCAAATTTCTAAAACACCTTCACTGAGTTTCCCCCAAATTGGGTTAGAGAACAATTCATTTCACAAAAGGAAGGTAGTAGCCTTGTATTCTATACCCTGAAATACTTTAAATCATTCTCTGATTTTCCTGCCTATCTATCCTCTCTGACATCCTGATGCAAAATTACATGGAACTTCAGCTGAATTAAGTTTTCATGCTGTTCAATGATTTCTCTTTTTCTAGCTAAGGATAGAATGACATTTTCAAAGCTGCACAAAGACTTCAGGATTATATTTGATAGTGAGAGATAAAAGGCCTTCAGCATTTAAGTCACTCAGTGTCTGTCGAAATACTTAGTAAGTTGAAGCCAAAATTTCCAGAATTTGAGCAACCTGACCCTTTTGTTGTTAAATTTGGATTTCTTTGGCAGCTACTAATATGCATTTTAAGATGCTAAGAACAGACATACTTTATTATCTGAATCTTTTGAGAATCCCCAAAACCAAAATGGCATAGAAAAACATGCATTAGTAGTCACTATAGGATATTCAAGGCACATTCTCTTGAGGGCTCAGTTAAAGACAGATAGGGGTTTTGGTTTGGTTTGGTTTGGTTTGGTTTGGTTTGGTTTGGTTTATTCTAGATAAAACTTTCAGTAAGAAGACTAAGGCCCATAACATTATGAAATATATAGCTTTTTCCATGACTTTGTAAGATTAAAGGGAAAAAGAAATACAACTTTTTGTACTAGTAAAATACTAGTAAAATACCACTGCCAGAATGCCTACACAAATGCCTACCAAAAGAAAGCAGTGATAGGAATTCATGGCTGTATTCTCAGGTAATGTAAAATAGTGGGACTCAGTTGAGGCTTCTGGGTCTGATAAAGAAATAATTCTGCTTTATTAGCTACAACTGCACTATGTACATTTGTTCTTGCTGAAGCTCTTACCCAGTGAATTATGCCAGAGAAGTAGCTTGCTAGTATGCTGGCTGTTTGGAAATACTGAAGATCAGAAAACATGAAAAACCTTTAAAGATCTTCTCAGATAACAAAGAATGAACAGGACTAACAGGGTCTAGCAAAACCGTATTACAGCACCTGGAAAGGAAATGTATGTAGGAGGAATAGCAAATGAGCCTTTTTTGATTTACACTTTTTAACCGTGTGTTACTGCTGCTCTTGTCTTTGGGAAAGGAACTCAATTGACGGTTGAGCCAGGTAGGTATTCTTTATGCAATAACATTTTCTGAGTTGTTATTGTTTGGATTTTCACTTTTTTTCCTTTTCTTCCTCCTAAAATTCAGGCAACCACTCCCTCATGCTTTAAAATAATTAATTAGACTTTAGGCTTTCTATGTATAGCATTTTTATATGCAGTTAGACAATTTAAGTATAAAAAAACCCATGCTGATCCCACTTCTCAGGAGTTGCCAAAGGCTCCATAAGGGCAAGTCCTGTCTGCTATCATGCTGAACTTCTTTGGGAACTAACATCTATCTGCTTACTCAGGCGTAAGCTTTTCATAGTAATTGTTCGGTTTTAAAGTCATGCTTGGGCAGTCTAAAGTGAAATAAAGTTTCTGTGGAGGTTGACATATAAGTTCCTAAGACTTTCTATTCTGTCAGTGTTAGAAAGATGACATTGAGAGGAGAGAAGGATAACGTACAAAGGCGTTAAATAGAATCTTATGCAACAAATCTGTATGAGTTTAATCTTACTAAATTATTCAGCATTTGGATTAAACTGAATAGGTCAAATGCAGCCAACGAATGTTTGAATCCTATTTGGTATCTGTTTGCTGCAATTGTTGACAAGCACAGCATTGTGCCTGTTTTATTAGTAGAGCCAATGCAGAAAGTTATGGCAGAGTACTACTTAGCTTTCACCTCAGTTCCTCATATTGGGGTATGGGTGGTAGAGAAAGAGAGTAAAACCAGTGTCCCTTGATCAAACCTTGAAAAAATACTCTGTGATGAGCAAAATGTTAGACCTGAGAGATCTCTTGACCAGAATGCAAGGCAGATGCCTGCAAAATTCAAAGCCTAGTGCATCTCTCTTTAGCAAAGAGACCCATCAGGATGTTCCAGTTAAATTGGACATGTAAATCTTTTTTGACATGTCTGGTAGCCTTTCAGAAGCTGAGCCCTCTTTGGCAAGGAAGCATGCAGATAATTCCTTTCAGTTTCATGTTTTTGTTATAATTCATGTTGCTAATCTTGTCCTGACATTGGTATGTGGAATCACCCTAGTTTCTCCACCTATGACCTGAGGGCAAAGATATTTTATTTAAAAAAAAAAAAGTCATAATGATTTGATGGCTACTAAATTATTTGAGATCAACTGTTTCCTTAGAAGACATCCCTTTCAAGTTTAAGCAATCTTATTTCATTACTTGCATGTCTTATAAGAAATTCCCAGAGAAGACTCCTGCTGTATAGTTGAAATTCAGACTATTGCATTTGTCAAGCCTTTGTCTTTCACGTATATTGCTTGGAATTGGGAATTCAACTCTAAAATTCTTTTAAAACTGAAAAAATGCGACTAAAATTTTCAGAGTAACTCTTCTGAAAGATGCATGAGAGAGCAAGGATCCCAAATCCTGTGAAAATTTGGCAGCATCTTTTAGGTTCTTTGAAAACTCCAGTTTTAGCGCATGTTTTTCATACCTTGATGTTTGTTGGTATCGTAACACTAAAGGACTACCACTCAAGGTTATTACACTAAAGGAACATTGTAAGAAGATTTGTCCATGGACATCAAGTTCATAGGCCTCGGGGTGTTCTTCCCTTCAAATCAGTTTATTATACAAATTCTGCATTGTACTTCTAATTCCCCTGGAGCTATGGGACTAACAGTATGGTGCAGTACATAGATGAGAAAGGTCACACTTTTTTGGAACAGCCACAAGAATTTTTGCTGAACCAAGCACCAATCCTATTCTCTTTTCATTGTCTCCAGACTGGGTTGGAATGTCTTACACCATGTGGAACATCTAGTGGGGAAAACCTCCCCCACAACTAAAACTTCTTGATCTTATCAGAAACTCCTAGAGAAGTGGAAATATGCAATTCACAGACTGATTGCTTCTCTTCTAATTCCCCATCTTAGAGACAAAAATCCTTCTTGCATCTGAGCATTTGTTATTGAAAAGATCAACCTCATCCCCCACTCCAGCAGCAGTACTTGATTTCTGCAATTAACGTCATTCATTTGAGTAAATTTGCACAACAGTGAAACGACAAACTGACTTCTCTTTGCCCTACCACTCTTGCAATGGTTAGACCTTTTAGCCACATCAGAAGATGATTTGGGGGAGGGGAGGGAGAGTAAAGGAAAAACAGTTATTCCCTCATGTCTCATGAATACACAAGACAGTCCTTGATAAGAGTATTATTTTTAGGAATTAAATTGTTGAGAAAGCAGAATAATTTGACTCTTGGAGCAACATGCATAAAAGTTCTCTTCTCATTTTCAGGTCCCTTATAAAATAAAGAATTTACATATAGACACAAGCTTTGGCAAAAGGAAGCTTAGAATCCTGTGGAATTAAAGTTCCTATAAAAAACCTACTCTAATACACTCTTTCTGTCTTTGATCTTTTGGAAGCAGCAGCAAGAAATAATGACAAAAAAGGCAGTTAATCATTGATAATGCTAGGAATTAGTCACAGCTGGAGTATATACGAACTTTAGGTGACTTAGCAGTCACGTAAGCTTGCAATAAAATCAAATCATGCCCAAGCAATGCTTTTTTTTACAGAAAATCAAGGAAGTTCTGACCCACAAGTCATTGTGATGAAATCAAAGAAACTGGAAGAACATGGCAGCATTGGGAAAGCAGCTTGTTTGGCAAGGAAATTCTATACAAAGAACATCAGCTTGGAGATGTCCTCTAATGAGGTCATATATGAACAGAGTACATCTATTTTGACATCGGATCAGTTGTACAATACTATTAAGGTGGTCAATGTGACAAAAGGAACACAGGTGACGTGCACAGCCAAATTCGATGGCAAAACTATTACAGCCAACGCAACATTGACAGGTACAATTTTATGGTACAGCTGCAACTTATTTCTGGAGGCAGTGTCTTCTAGTGCTTACTATTTCTCCTGCTAGTAAGCATTGCCCTGAATAACCAGCAGAAATGGGAAAGACATCTGGTACTTAAGCAGGTAGAGTTGAAAGACATTTAAAAGCATTTAAAAGAAATGGTTGTAACTGTTTGACAACTTGGAGTTACTTTTTTGGGAGGGAAAAAAAACACACGATCTTTTTTAAAATGTACATTTAGTTATGACTAAATACTTCACCACATAGCAGCAAACCTTCTAGAGCATAGCCTGAAATAGCCTTTCTAAAAACAACAAAAACTTAAAGTGGTGGTGTGTTTTTTTTTTCCTAAACAACTTCTTATATTTTGAGGGTTTGCATTTGTCATCATGAAGCTCATTCAAATAGTAAAACCAAAACAACTCAGGAATTCTTTTGTTTTCTGCAATTACATGAAGAAATTTTCTCCCCAAATTAACGTTAGGATTAGTGACTGGTCATCTGAGCCTCAGGCTGTACTGCCCACATGTTCCTATGGGAAGGGTCATATGAACATTTTGTTTAATTCTTTTTAAAATTTGGATATAGTTTATAATGCCTTTTCTTTATCATGCTACAGAAAAGAAGACTGAAGAACCAGTAACAGGGAAGGTTTGCAACACCACAGACACCTCTGCACCAGGTTAGTTACCTAAATAGATTATGAAGTTACATTGCTATGTTGGGGATAAACACATGGAAATGTATTTTCTCAGGGGTAGAGGAATCAGAATACAACATATTCATGAAACACAACCTGCTTTTTCAAGGGAGCTAGTTTAGTAACAGACAAGGAACAGGAAGCAAAATCCAGTCTAGGTAGACATCCTCCTCCCCTGTTGCCATATTTCTCTATCATCTTTTCCTTTGCTGCTTTTTCCTTCCCTGAAACTATTACTTGTGTTTTTTTCTACTTTCTCCCAATATCATAATATCCAAATCTAGACCATGATCTTTCCCATCTTTTCTCTGTCACTAAGCAGATACCAAAGTGGAGAAAGCGAACATGCTGTCTGTGGCTGTGTTGGGTTTGAGAGTCCTGCTGGCAAAAAGTATCGCCTTCAATACACTCATGAGTATCAAGTTGTTTCTTTTCTAAGGTGAGGAAGCACATAGCTTGATCTGTAGAAATACTGGAAGCACATGCCAGGAATGACCGCCTGTCATTATGTGCTCCTCTAACCCCACAAGCAATGATAACTGTTCATCTGCTCCTGTTTCCTTTAAATAACTCTTGTAGGTTTCTGGGGAAAAAAACAACAATGACAACAACACCCCCCCCCCCCCCCCCTAAAAGAACCAACCCAAAAAACAACTAAAAAACCTCCCACCCTCCTTCCCAAAACACAAAGAAAACAGCCCCTTTCTGTATCAAAAGATCAGTTCTTGGTGGCTGATCCCCAAGTTTTCTTTGCAGCAAACTTGCTTTGCCAGAGCAACTCAGGTATTACCAGAACTGCCTAAGAGGTATCTCATTGACTATTTCAAATGGCAGAGCACAAAGCCTGGAGAAAAATCAAGACAAATAAAGAGTCGAAAGCAAGGCCTGAAAAACACAAACATGTGAAGCAGTGGGAGGAAAGAGAGGAGGGGGCAGGATTGTTAAATTAAGGTATCCAAAGAGGCACAAAAGATAGTCCAGCCTAAGTTTTGTGAGTCTACCTGTCTTGATCTGACAGCTATCAAACAGTGGCATGTAGGCCTAATTGCATTAAATGTAGTTTAAAACACACTTCGCTCTTCCAGACAGTGGAGAAGCAAGGCAACAGTGATCTGAAGAACAGCAGGAGAGAGCACAGAACCGGCAGCAAAATGGGTTGAACAGCCAATGTCAAATCTGCAAACACAACATAGCATCTTCACCTTCAGACATTTTATACTGTTGAATCCTGCCTAGCTAGTTTATTTGGTTTTAAGAGTTGTAACTGCTTTTGCTATTTCTTTTTCTCTGTGAACTGAGGAAAGTGTATTTTTCCTCATTCCCCTGCTAAGTAGAAATTGATCTCCTCACTTTTCTAGTCTTTACATAGAAGCATCCAACCTGCTTCAATAGTTTTGAAAAATCCAATCCTCACTATAGATATATGACCTTTTTAAAACACCTTTTACTGTCTGTAGAACTGATGTACTATGGCTGAGAGAGTTCAGGCACAGTAGATGCTATTTATAGCTTTAATGTTTTTAGATAGCTTTAATAACAATAATCTTCTAGTGTAGATGAGAAGACCTGTGTTGGATCTGACGTGATTCAATTGAACCCAGTAATGTTCAACCATAGAAACATTTCTTTATTAAACCTATATTTCTTCTGCAAAGTGTATGGCACATGCATTTTAGGTTACTGTAGTAGTGACCACAATAAAGTTTTACTAAGCCATAATGCTGTCGTTTGTTCTGTGTTTTTTCTTCTGAATTTGGGATGGAGATTGCTGAGATCCAACTGTCCTAATGACCAGTAAGATTAGAAATACAGCTTTGATAACCTAGATTTCCTGTTGGCTGAATTTGTCTTTTCTAGACGTTGTACAGGGAAGTGGAGATTCTCTTTGGCACATTAGAAAGCTTCAGTAGGGCCATGAATTCTACACTTAGGGGATTCAAATGAGGTTTGGTCTTTCAGATCACTTCAAAGAGACCCCAGTAAGATATTTTGCATCATAGCAAAAAGAGACACATGTCTGAGGAGAAATCAGTTAAGAAACAGCTTGATATGAGCATGATGAAGGAAAACACACATATCAGAAGAGAAGAAAACATGCTATTTTTTTCCACTCACTGGTACTAGGAAGAGACCAACAGGAAATAATGTATGGTGGTTTGATGGAGTGATAGTTTCCATAGCAACTTAGTTATTAGTCAAAAAAACCCAAGATACACATTCCCCAACTCATCTTTCTCTCACAAGCAACAGGCAGGATGCTGTGGTCAACACTTATGACTAAGTTACACCACGCAAGATTAACTCCTCCTTGTTTTGAAAAACAAGTTAACCACATCCTGAAGAGGAAATAAAGTTTTTTACATATTGACAGAGTTACTGCTGACTTCAAGACAGCCCCTACAGAATGTATAGTAAGGTCTGTTTAATTAAGCTTTGTCAGGTTAGTCCCTCAGACCTTGCAGACACCTAGAGGAAGATCCTCACCCTATGCAGAAGATAAGTGAAATTTTCATGGCAAATCCCAAAACAGTAAAATGTTTATTTAGTGCATTCTACCACCATAATGTAAATAAGGGGAGCCATTCACTAGTATTTTTATCCTGATTTTCCGATGACACTCCGAACAATTTTATCTTTTCCCAGTCTCTCAGGCAAGACTCAGACTGGGAGTACCATCTGTGTCTCTGCAAATCAAGGAATGACATTTTCCTGTGTAGTCCTTGGTTCTGCCTGAGACTTTTGGCAGAATTAAAATCCTGCAACATTGCACGAGCAAAAAGAGGGATCTACAAAATATGTGACTACTGAGGGATAGCGTTGACTCACACAGAAATTTATCAGCCAGACAAAAACATCAGTCTCTGTTGTTTCAAACACCCATCCATATTGTTGGAGAACACCAGAATCCTCATCTCCATCACAAAGAGATTCATGATCTGAGTGATACCTCCATGGTCAGGTTTTTCAGACCTCCCTGTGCACCACTGGGAAACCAGTTGGTCTGGGAACATCTCTGACCTCACTAATCCCCTAAAATGTCAGACACCCAAGTTACTTAGGTCTCAGACAAAAAAAAAAAAAGAGAAACTAGTGTCTTTGAGAAGATAGTTCGAAGTCTTCAGCTCTGTGTATCATGAGAAGCAGGGAATACCCATCCATCAGTCTCTTACCACAGTCTATCACTCACCCATAGTGAGTAGAATTAGTCCCCATTGGAGTGAGCTAGCCTAGTGGCCAGGCCTGTGACTCCCCTAAAACTTTATTTCAGGTCAGAGTATGTGAAACAAGAGGGCTGTATTACAGCTGACCAGAATAATGTTTCTGAGACATGATGCCAAGGATGGATACTGAAGACAGCCCAGGCATTCTCATACTGTAGCCAAAGAAGGTGCAGTCTGTTTTTCTCACTTTATCTGGAGAAAAGTATTTGGTTGACTCTGGCCTTCTTCTGGAAGGAAAGGATTACCTTTCTATGTCAAGAAGTAACCTATGCTGGTTTAGACTAACTGAGGGTAAGAAAGAAAGAGGGAATAAACTGTGTAAATGCACTCTTGGGGAGAAGAGACGTATCTGTACCCAGTGAGGAATTTTGGCACCTAGGCAGCTGATGTCTGGAGAAGGGAGGTTAATGGAAAAGGCAGTACCATATTAAACAACAAAGATCCAGCTGGAAGAAGCAGATACATGTACACTCCTTTCCAGCTCTTAAACTTCTAATCAGATTGTGCTGGATTTTTTATTTGAACCATTTACCTTGTCAGGAGATGTTAGTTTGAGTTAGGAAAGAGCCTGCAGCCGCTCTGTCCTATTTTCTGTCATTTTGACTTCCTGATTGCCTCCAACTAGCAGTGGCTTTTAACTTTGCAGTTGCAAATCTATAATTTTGTACAGCCCAATAGTAAGATGGTGTTGATGTGGCTGATCCCACAGAAGAGGGCAGAGTCTGCAGCTCTCCTGGTTGATATGAACTAAGGGAAAGTTTTTGTAAAGAAATTGTACTCCACAGTAAAATCGGCACATTGGGATATAGAATTATCCCTAAATAGGAAAAAACACATTATCCTGTAAGAGATTCAATGACACCAGAATAATTGAGGATGATGATAAGCAGAACTTTTTAATACAAAACATTTTAATAGCACTATCCATATTCTCCTACAGATTTAATTGTGTCCGTATCTGACTGTATTCAGATGGCCCTTGAATATCTCCAGGGGTGGAGTCACTATCCTTGGAGATACTCAAAAGCCATCTGGAAATGCTCCTTGGCAAACAGCTCTAGAGAGTCCTGTTTGAGCTCGGGAGACCAGAAGACCTCCAGAGGTCCCTTCCAACATCAATCATTCTGTATTTTGATGATATCTTTGTCATGCAGAGAACATTTGACTAGAAATTTCAAAGAAGAAAGCCTGGGTTAGGAGTATAATTATTTGGGTAGGAGAAATAAATTGCACATTAACAGTGCAATTCAGTAAGGAAAAAAAGCAGCTTATAGCCCTAGATAAAGTGGCCAGGAGCACTAACATAGTCAAATAAAGCACAAGAAGATAAATAAGTCATGAGGTACTTAACAAAGAGACAAAAATGCAATTTAGGACTTGAGAAGACAATGATAGCAGCAACACTTAGCATAAGGGTTTGAATAATTTTCTTTGCCATATCTCACGATGAGAGATGGAGGAGAACTGAACCTCAAACAGTTTCAATATTGCTGGTATGAGGCAGGCTGTAGGGAGTTGAAAGCCACAGCTCATGAGTGAAGTCCGTTCTGAGCAAGTCCAGGGGAGATGTTGCAGGCAGCCAGCAGAAACTCAGATAATGTGATAATTCAAGCTTACAGACCCTGAACATAATCTGAAAATTCTTGAAGACAATGTCAGGTGAGCAATGTCTTATTAGACAGACAAATAGGTGGAGTACCTTCGAAACATACAAAAGTATTCAGGCTTCAAGGTCTCTTGACATGATTACAATAAGCAGTAGCACTACTACTACGCCAAGGGCACTATATTACATCTTATCACCTCTGTTATCCATCAACTTCATTTTCTCATGGATGTGCATACAGAAAATAAGATCTGTCTAGTTTAGGGCTAGTAGTTATTCAAAAGTATAAATGAGGACTTTTATAGCACGGAAGATGGTTCTAAAATCACTCATAATGACTATGGCTTGACCTTTCTCTCCTGTCCATCTGACTACACTATTTTTGTTTAAGGGTGTGTTCTTCAAACATAAGTCTGGCCTACGGTTAAGAAACTGCTCCCAACATTGTTGTTGTTTTCAGAATAAGAACAATCTCCAGAGATCCATTCACCCAATGCAGAAGCTTGCTCTTAAGTCCCTCCAAACAGTATTCTTTCCACCCAATGTCAGAGCCTGGAAACAGTTGATGTGAACATCTGTCTCCATATGCAAGTGCGTATATCCAAGCTGCAGATTCTGTAGACTTCTGTGTTTCTTTCCTTGATGTTAATGCTCATGGGTCTTCACAATGATGCATTCCTCTCCATTTTCACCTCTGGTCCTAAGGATCTATCAAGCAGGTCTGAGTCATGCTAAGTCACACAACAAATGTACCTGTCTCAGGGGGCTAGGAAATTTTTATCTTTGTAGGTAAAGGTCATGCACGTGTCAAACTAGGGGTCTGAATGCCTTGAAGTTGCTCATTGTGAGTATCTCCTCACCTCTTCCATGCAATTGCTGTCTTGTTGTGGGGGTGGGTTTTCTTTGTTTGTTTGAAATTTCTGATTAGCACCCTTCCTCCTTTTAATGCAGAGCTAAGATACTCAAGTCATAAAAGAAAGTGTTCATTTGGTACATACCAGTCCACAGCATGCTCATAACTCCTGAAGCTATAATTGAAGTCTACCTGTAGTTATAGACATTTATTGCAGTGATAATGACAAAGTGTGTAGCTCCCTAGATAAGTTTAAAAGTACTTGGGAAGGATCCCACCAATATATCATCAAAACTGACCACCCAAGCAATGAGAATCAGCAAGGCAAGTCCTTCACTAATGAAATTCTGCATTATTCGCTCAGAATGACTGCTCAAAGGTGTCTTCCCTCCTTCTCTGCCATATGTCAGCAAGAGATTTTTGCTGCCCCTCCCTGTTACATTGCTTTATGAAACCCTCTGTCTGCCACCTGCAGAACAAGTTGCAGCTTTTTTTCTCTAGCAAAAGGTAAGAAAAAATCTGATGTTCATGCGCTTATTATTCTTACCCAAAGCAAGCTGGTTGCCTGTGCTTGTCCTTCTGCCTCCTCCTACTTTTCAGTACCAAGAGACAGGATAGCACTTTTAGAAAACAGCTGAAATTTCAGCATAGAAAGTCCCCGGGAGTCCAAACCAGATGCAAAGAGAAGATATAACAAATGAGTCACAGCATGTCTGGGGGACTGTGCCCTTTTAATATTGCAGCTGGTGCTGCAGGACTGCCCCAGATGTCTAGAGTGACACAGAAGACATACAGTGTCTGTATCTAGTTTGGCATCTTGGAAGAGGACTTCCTTGAAAAACAGTATTTTTCCTTCTGTATACCTTGTTGATCTTGGGTGTTCATCCATAAGATATGAAAAGGAGTGAAGAGCCTAAAACACCCTCGAGGTCCGGTGTAATGGAACAGCTAAAGTTCTTGACGGCTTTTATGTTCAAGATCCTTTGTATACTCAGGGAGTCCAGCATCAAAATCAGTGCAAAAACTTCTGAGAATACTTGGCCCACCATGTTGAATAATTCAGCTCATTTCTTTAAAGGATTCCAACAAGTCAGTCAGGTGGTTTAGAGGGAAGAGCATATAATGCATCCTTCCCTACTAAGCACGTGGAAGAAATTAACGGCTTTTTTTTACTAACACAAATTTTTATTGCTTTAGTTTTCCTGAGTATTTCTAAGCCTTACTACATCTGCTGCAATACAATCCCATTTTGAATAAAGAACTTAAGGAAACAATTTCACCATCAGCACTTTTATTTACATAAAATCGCAATATTTACAATACTTCATCAAGTTATGTCATATGACAACTTTCTGTAAATTTAAGCCATTTGTTTGCAGGTTTCAAATGGTTGTATAGGTTTGTATTGTATTTTTTATTATATTTCAAGGGCTTTTATTTTTTTCCAGGCATCATCATGGTCATTTCTCTGTTAGATTTATTTTAACTGTAGAATAACAGAAAGCTACTTTGCATTTCTTTGGAATAGTTCATTAAAATGGTGATGTCTAGATTTCAAGTGAAAATCTAAACTACTTTGCTAGCTCCTGAAAAATCTCTTCACCGAGGTGTTACTTGAAGAGAATATAATGTTTTAGATAAGATGAGGCATTTTACATTCCTTTCCCAATAGTACTTTAAGTACTGTTCAATTTTGTCAACATTAGGAAATTTTAGAATTGTGTTTCTACTTGGTATAACTTTATGGCTGTTCTGCTCTAATCTATTTTAATTATTTTTTTGCATTGTTTTCTTCTTTTAACTTAGTAAGATACATATGGTATGCTCAGCCATCGTTTTACCAAGTGGTAGTCCTTAGCTCACATCCTGGTTCAGAGAGGTTTCAGATCTTTTTGAACTGTATGAAGCATTAAATCCCTATTGCTAACAATGCCTTATTCCACTTTAAGTCTGCAGTTATTTTCTGACTGCTACTGAGCCTCATGGGCATTCTCTGGGAAAAGTTTACAGCTCATTGTATGTAGAAGTTACATCTTTACCTTTCTGTCGGGGATCTGCTGCTTGTCATTTTGATAGCTTCTCATCCAAGATGCAAAAGCTTCTGATAGGCCAGTTATCTTTAACTGCGTGCTATAGGCAGAATGGGAATGTAAGAGAAGTTCACAGTATGACTCAGAAGGTGTAACATTTGCATTTCTAGTGACTAGTGATACCCGCAATCATCCAGATACAAGAGTTTCACTCATCACTGATAGAAAGCAGACGTCTGCCTCATAAAACTAAGGTGTTGCATGCCACACATTTTTTCAGACTATTCTGGTTTTACAGAGGGTAAAACTGCTTTATTATCCAGGAAAGCTGAGACCTGACTGTCACAAGATTCCACCTCTAAACAGCTTCTCAGCCCTTTTGCTGCCGGCAAGTCATAGCACAATATGTTTTGTGGCTCCTCATTATAAAAGGACACATGCCACCCACAATGTGAACTTAAATAAAATCTAAGTACTTTCAGACAAATGTTTACCTCCAGCACATCAAGATCAATCTTATTTCCCCTTGGTAGGCCTCAAAGATAGAGTATGCTATCTAATACTTGTATCGCTTCTTGCTGAGAAAGTGAAAATGGTGATAGCTATCTCCTGTGGCAGAGAATGTTAAAAGCACTCCTAAGTGAATATACATCTTTCCAAAAGGTTAAAAGGAAAAATGTCATGAAGAACAAGGAAAACCGAATAGCAGAGAGGATATTTACATTTTCTCTCATATTTTTTTTTATATATGGGGAGAGGAGTGTTTATGCTTCCAGCCTTACATTGCTTGCTTCTGCAGAAGTGTATGGGAACGCACCAAGAAAGATTAAATATCTCTAAGGTGTCAGTGCCCAGCCTCCACAAGACACAAAGGATGATAAAGCTTCATAACCAGAAAGGCTCTGGCAGCACAAGGCAGGGCTCGCAGTCTCATTCCTTTAGTGCCTTGGCTTTCTCAGGGCCAATGAGAATGTCACAGAAAGGGAGAAGTTCAGGGACACTACCAACATCTCTGTATGTAGACTGCTGGAGAAAAGTCCTTAAACCAGCCTCAAATGACACACAGGATTTTGTATACTCTAGCAAATCGTTACAACACAAACAAATACTTACTCCAACCATACGTGAAAAGTGAGGAACACCTATCTGAACCCCTTGCCAACTCAGGCCCATAAACATACACATATCAAAGCCTCAGTCTTACCCTTGCAGAAAACCTTGTTTTTTCTTTTTTTTTCCATGTGGTGCCCCACTGTCTTCTATGGCTAGAACACTTCCTCATCCTCACGTCTTTAAGCTGCTTAAGTGCATAGCACATCACCTTGACTTGGGGTTTATTTAGTACTTTCTTGCCAAAGGAGAGTAGGGAAGTTTGCTGTAAATTGATCTTAAAATTAGTCTGGATATAATGTGGCTAATAATGCTAATTTCTTTCTACTGCAAAACGCAACTGGGTGTAAGAGCTATGTCTGTGATTATTATTGCATATGCTTGTATTCTTTTGAGCAAGGGTTGTATTTGGAATGAAGAGCATACGTGCACTTTTAAAAGGATACTCAAAGCAAACCCCCAAATTTCTAGGAGTTTTAGCTTTGTGAAAGTAATAAAAATACATGAATTGAGGTGAAAAAAATCCATTTTTTTAATGATCAAATTCCATCAGTATGTTCTTTTCTTTGTAACTTTGTAACTGAGATGTTAAACCAGGCTGTATTTCACTTTTTGGTCTTATAATCTTTTATAGATATTTTTAGGAAGATAAACTGATTGTTTTCTTGTTATTACTTTAAACAATACAAAACCTCATGAGAATGGTAAACACTAAATAGCTTTTTGTACAACTGAATCCTTCTGTTATCTTATACAGCATTAAAAATACAATATATTAAAGATATTCCTGTATTCTGCTAGGTGTAAACTGACCTGTCTGTTCTGTTTCCCCAAAATACTAAAAAGTTCTTGATAAAAGTAGATATAACGCTGTAAACTGAATTTCTTTCCTTGATCTGTGCTGCTACCTGCTGGTCAAAGTGTTTATTGTTCTCACAACATTTTTGATTTTATGAAATCCAGTAAACAGGTCAAATGGAAAAAAAAACACCCAAACCCCATAATAAGTGTTGTTTCTGCACATACCACAACTTAAAGTTCTTTACTCTTCATTCACATTCTTACCTTGCCAGCGGGTGCAGATGAAAACCCTTGCTATGTGGCACAGAGGCTTCAGAAAGTCCAGTGCCAGAAATGCACAAGTGAAAGAAGATGAATAGCTGAACTGAAATTCAAAGAAGCTAAAACAGTTGTGCAGTTGTAAGTGATTTGTAACAGAAGAAATGGCGAAGAATATGGGAAACACTTGCAGCACTGCTTTTGTAATTCATCAGTATTTCTAAGGGAGCTTTAAACTGTAAGTTATTCAAGAAACTTGGTGGTCAGAATGTCCTAGGCTGGAGGGAAGATGTCTTCCTGGGATTAAGGGATGTGTATGATGTGCCCTGAAAAGCTGTTATGTCTAAAGCAGGCTAGGGTCTTCCAAAGGTATTGGAAGACTTGCTAAACAAGTCTTGCTAAACAAGGTCTTGCTAAACAAGGAGAAAGTCTGAAACAGCAAGGAATGCAGTACGAATTTTCTGACTTCAGGCAATGAAAAGGCTGATAAGAAGATGGATGAATAAAAGAGTCAATGTCTCTGTTGCCCTGTGAAAAGAAATTGCAGCGCAAGTTGTTGCATCTAGGAAGGCTACAGATGAGATGCACTCTGGAGCTGAGTACTTCTGGTGAGGCTTTACGCTCCTTTGAACCATGAGATTTTTCTGCAGAGAGGTTTCTCACTGAGGAAGGACCAAGCCACATCACTGCCATCAAGTTCTGCCTATGGACCTGTCTCTTTCTGGGAACAGGTAAGTCTGCTGTTGGCCAAGAATTTTGCATACTACGAACTTGTGTATATAATACTTCTTTGATTTCGTCGAACTGGAAATTCAGAGTGCCATACATTGGAATCCTTCTCTTCATTCACAGTAATGACTCTACTGAGGGGTGTGCTGTCGAACAAACGTAATCAGTTTTAGTGGTATAATCAATCAAGGGGAGGGTGGATGCTAAAGGACTGGACTTAAAGATGGTCACTTGCTATAGGACTCTAATAAAATGACATGCTTTGATGTCCACTATGTGTGAAATAGGAGAGGCAAATTAAATTCCTTAAAACTTATGCACCCAAATGCCACAGGGACTCAGAGGAGGATGGAATGACTTAAACAGAAAGACAGAACTGGTCTGTTCTTGCTTTTAATTCTGTTCCATTTATATATTTTATAGTAGCATCAGTGGGAGAATTTCCATTTGTTGAACAAGTTTGTGTATTTGGAACTCTGGGTGAGATATTTAAAACTATTAAGTGATTTGATCTGCTGCTTTTCATCCTATAATGAACTGGCTAGTTTTGCCTCCCCACATGTCAGACAGCTTTTAGTTGAAAATCTTTGACTTTAGCAGGGATTGCACATACAGAACAGCTTGGAAAGCTAACGATTTTGTATATAAATCATTTTTTGCATGGCCAGACACAAAGGTTTCCCACACTAAACTTATAATTTGAACAGTAGTAATTCCTTCCCCTCTCTCTTCCTCCCTCCCTCTCTTTCTCCCTTCTTTACTTCCTTCCCTCCTTCCTTTCTTCCTTCCTCACTATGTTGTACAGTACTTTTGGAACCTGGGAATGGCACTCAAAGAAAAATTCCAAATACAAATTGTGCTATGGCTGACATAGAAAAAAATTGATCTGGATGTCGTAAGAAGGGATTTTTTGGTGAAGTGGTGTTACACTGTGATGCTAGGAGTTGGAAGGGAACATACTGCTGCACAGGATCCATGTATGCTCTTCAATTCAGCCACTATAACTGGGTATTTTTTCTGGACTTGCTACCCAAGAAAAAAATCTGATCAGTTGCTAGTTCTAATTTTTTTATTCTTTCATTTGCTGCAAGTAAATGTGCTTGAGACTGCTTGACTGGAGTGGAACTGATTGGCTAAACTATTCTGGAAGAGATAACCAGATTTTTTTCAGCTGATTCTGGATATCCATTCAAAATGTTTTTCTTCTCTATGGACTGTGACAAAGAAAGACTGCATTAAAGAGAAAAGTTAAAGTTTTAGAAGAAATGTTCTTTTTGCTCTAAAGAAAATCTGTACTTATTCAGTTATTTTAGAAGAGTTACTGCAGAATTATTTATCTCATCACAATTATGTCAGTTACTTTTTCTCAGCAGACAAAGGTATGGATGTTTTTTGAGATACTGTTAATTTTAATGGATTTTTCATCACTTTGAATATTTAATCCCTGCGTATAATTGTCAAGTTGCTTTAAAATAAAAATTATCAATACTTCTATGTGATAAGGAATAGTTGAAATTGATAAAGTGCAATGAAAACTTCTTAAATTTCAGGAAAGGATGGAAGTCATGTTTTTGTAAAGGGCTGAGTTGCTGTGGGCGTAACCACTGATGCATTCATATTTGTGCATGGAATACATCTAACAGTGCATTCAGGTAAGCTGCTCATTTTTAGCCAGAGAAATATGAGGATGGTATTTCAAAGGGCCTTGCTCCCATTTAAAATTCCCAAACATGAAAAAAATCACAGGAGCACAAATCACTTCCCTGCTAACTATAGCAGACAGTTTTATGAAGTAAAAGGAAGATAATGAGTAAAATCCTGCTTACAGTGGATTCTTTCAAAGCTATTACCTAATATAGCAATGAAACAGCTTCCCAGAGGTGACATTCAGAACAAAAAGTGCAGCCAGGTAATAAAGATTGGAAAAAACCACTGCAAATAGATGGATATAAGCAAAATATATCAAATTATTCCCAGTGCATTTAAATGAACTTAGATCAAAATAAAATTAAATTAACCAGCTGTGTGTATATATTTAAAGGCCAGTATCAACTGAGATCCTTGCTACTAAATCCTGTGTTCTCAGTTTAATGTCATTCTGTATATTCAGTCCTGTTTTCCAACTGAACAAACTGATTGTGATTGCCAGTGCAGTCTTATATTAGAAAGGGCTTGTAAGCTGCTGCCTGTTTATAGAAAGAAACAGTGTAGGATGGTTTGTCCTCTGGGGAAGGATTTGAAGTTATATTTGAGAAAGGAAAAATTGGGATTAAAATCCTACAACACTTCTTTTCTATACATCAGCAATTTGGAAAAAAATAGAACTAGTGCATGAGACTAAAAAATAGATGCTTCAGTCTGCTCTGTTTTTTGTTTGCTGGTTTGTTTTGTTTTGTTTTGTTTTGTTTTAGCTCAAATGAGTATTTGCAAAGCTTTCTATAGTAGTGAAAACACTTGTGGCAAATACCAACTTAATTTTTGTCAAGGGGGTATATCTGACACTAAATCCCACTCAGTGTAAGAATTTCTGACTTTTTTTCCTGTTTGTTGTTTTTTTTTTTTCCCCTAAAAGGTAGGTTATTTCCTTAAATATGAGAAATATGCATAATTCTATAGGCTCAATTATGTAAATCCATCTTTTCTAGCATAGTCATCTTAAACTGTGACTTGAAGATAAGTATACAGTTATCTATATGTTGTAGTCTAGAAATACTAATAGAGGTCTTCTGTACTTCAGGATTTTTTATCCTTATTTATTGTACCTGACATTTTTATTTGCTTCTTGGATATCTTATAAAATTAGTTCCTGGAAAATCCCTGAAAACCATTACTTAAAAACATTATTTTTATTTGTTACTGAGAGTCATAAATTCTAGGCCACTGTTTTTGACAGAACATTATTTCTAAATAATGCAAACATTATTTAGAAAGAAATGAGACTGTAAGTACTCAAACCCCAATAAAGTAAATGCTACACTAATGTTGTAAAAGAAGTGACTGACTTTGGTGAACAAATAAAAGGAGCTCACAGGGAAGATCTCTGCAGGGTTTATGTTAGCTTTTCTTTAGCAACACAAAGAGGTTATTCCCTATATTTTTCAGTAGAAAATTACAATGAGTAACAAGGATCACTGAGTGCTAGGAAGTGGCCTTTGCCTGCAATTTACAACCCTAGCTGCTTGAAATCTTTGCACTTAACTCTGAGCAAAGTCAAGGAACAGAAATTTGCCCTCAATGCTCTATCATGTGACTACTCTTCTTGCAAAAAAGTAATTATTCATGAGCTAAGCTGAATTAGACTGGAGCTGAATCTTGAGAAACTCTAGTTAGAGAAGTGTACCCAGTCAAGAAGGGTAACTCCAGTGAAGCCAAATAAGGCTTGTCATTTATCTTAGCTAAAAAGAACACTCAATAGTTTTGTGATGGCACATGGTCCCAGTAACTGAATGTAAAGTTCTCAATTACTGTGTAGTGCTGGTGTAGCCAACTCAAAGCAAGTCTTTCAGAAGGGGATATGTTTGAAAGTCAGTGCAAGTAGGTCTGAAAGCAGAGATGGTTATTTGCATAAATGTATGCAATATCTTAAACTACATAATTTTAGAAATCTCTCTGCACTGTAATACTAACCTTTGAGCAATTTGGAGGATGCCATTGGAAACCACAAAATGCAAGCAAAGTGGTACCCAGCAACAGGATGAGAAGCAATGGACACCAACTGAAACACAGGGGACTCCATTTGAGCATCAGGAAACACTTTATTACTGTGAGCGTGACCAAGCACTGGCACAGGTTGCCCAGATAGGTTGTGGAGTCTCCTTTGTTGGGGATATTAAAAAAGCTGTCTGGACATGTTGCTGGGCAACTGGCTCTAGCTGGCCCTGCTTGAGCAGGGAGGTTGGACAAGATGAGCTCCAGAGGTCCCTTCCAACCTCAATCATTCAGTGATTGTGTGGCTGCATGTGGTCTTGTCTCCTTTCTGGAAGAGATGGTAATGTAACTTGAATTTTTTAGCCTTAGTCTGCAAGTTGAAACAGATTTTCAATTGGAAAGACTTTGCTCAGGTGCTGTAATATTAATTGGAAAGATTAGCTTAACACATAGGATATGTTATTTTGTATGGACATGACACGTCTTACAGTTGGCAAGAGGAAGGTGCAAAGAGGAGGACTAAAAGGAAAAACAACCACATTTTTTGTAATGGGCTGAAAAACAGTGAAGACAGGAGAAATTCATGTCTGGGACTGGAACAACATTGAAAGTGGCACTAGGTGGTTCATTTTCAACCACAAAAGATGGTAAAAAAATATAACTACAGTGGGGACAGGGATTACCCTTGCAGTGTGTTATAAGTTCTTGTAAAACTGTTAGCTACTGTGTAACAAGAATAGCTGGATAATAATACTTGGGGCTGGAACTAGACTGAAAGTAAATCCTGGTAAGAACAGAAGATATAGGGGTAGAGATGGATGTGAAAGGCCATTCTAACATTTAAAAAGTAAGGTCTTTAAAAGAATGAGACTGGGGATGCAAGATCAGTTTCCCTCAGCAAAAACTTACCTATTTTAGAATAGATCAAGCTCCTCAGGTCAACACCTAATAGAGACGATATATTACTGACAACTGTAAGAAGGCTGGGCACTTTCTTTCACACAGCATCTGGTTTTAAGAGCATGTTAATTACTGTAACTAAACCCTGTAAGGTCATGATTCTGTAAAACCAGTGCAGGTTTGCTTCAGCTTCTCTGTTCTATTGACGAAGAGAAAAGCTGTAAAAAGGAATGATAACAAGATTTTTTTAATGTTTTCCTTTCACTTCCATAACCTTGTCTAGTGTCTAGAAGAGCTGAATTCCCATTCAGGGATGGGACAGGTTTGATTAAATCCTGCTGTTTACCTAGGGTCAGCTGTTCTGAATTCATGATGCAGGGAGGAAACTGTGTCGTTGTGGGGATCATGCAACTGTCCATATAGCAGAAGTGGACCTGTGATAAATGACTGCATCTGTGTCTGCAGGAAAGGGGTTTCACTCTACAGGGTGGAGAGGCCATGTGCAGAATCTGGCTTGGAGGTCAACCAATCTGGAACCTAAGCTATTTAATTAGAACTATTGTTAAGACACAGCTGTATAGGAAAGAAAAAAGGTATACACCAAACTTCGGTCAAAGTGTAATGCTTTCAAGATATTAAGCTGAAATACTTACTATAGGATTACAATAAACCTCTAGTGGCTCTGAAGATGCTTTAGCAAAATTGATGAAATTTGGGAATAGATTTATAGCGTCCCACAATGGCAAAGGAGAATTTTAGACCATTTCCTGGAACCTTCTTTAGTATTGAATAGTTAAAATAGTGTATCAGGTGCAAGCTGGCTCTTTTGTAAATATTTTCATGGTGGCATAGCATTGAACAGTTCATATCAAGACATATATTTGGAAGTGGATATATTTGCATGTGCTTTCAAGTAAGTCCAAATGGGGGACAGAATCTCCATGAAATCTGTTGGTTTACAGCTAAACTAGACAAACAGGATCAAATCAGTACTTGTTCTCAGTAATTCAGCAGCTCTGATCCAGTATCCTGTTAGTTCAAAGTGAACGCTTAAGACTGCTTTTAACATACTTTAATGTTTTAATTCTCAACATCACTGTGGCAGACCATGCAGCTCTGTAGGGTGCCCATCGTACTAGAAAATTACGTGCTTTTGTAGTTTTATGTGAAAGTCCAATAGCGAATTCTGAGAAAGAAAGTGGTGGGGGAAGAAGCATGTAATTGTCTCAAACAGCTTTTCTAGATTGAGATCTTGGAAGTAATACTTTGAAGTTGCCTTAAAGAACAGGGCATATTTTGCACCAGGCAAAGTAATTCTACTTGCTTAAGTTGTGAGAACTCAGCAAGTTTGAAGTTCAGGTTTTTGTAAGGCTTCTTAGTTTTTTGTAAAGTTTCCTACACTTGTGATATACCAGTTTTGAGAAAATCATCTTTGGTCAAGGAACAGCTTAACAACAAATTCAAGTCTGAAGAACATGAAAAGACCTGATCATTCCAGAGTAACTACTGAGCAGCAGTACAAAGTTGCCTGGAATTGGGTGGCTTCTAGAGATTTTTAATTCTCAGTTCTGAGTGGCATTTTGAGGTGGTTAGGTAATAATTTCCATGGCATTGGCAATGCTGGAAGTGGCAATGCACTTAGATTTGGGACAAGGACTCTTCTGAAGGTAAATCCAAGTGAGTATGATGAGAAGAAGAAGAAGAAAAACCCCACGTGTTGGAATAAAGAATTGTCTGAGTATATTCCACTGTTATATTTGCATGTAAGTTTTCAGGCTTACTAATGTGTAGCTAGTCATGTGCAGACAAGAAAGAAAGAATACTGAAATTTGGGGCTGCAATGCCAGTTTCTAGGAATCTCTCTGCATCTATTCAAATGAAAATACAGGCAGAAAGTGGGACTGAGTTGCTCTGTAGAGTCTTTCTATAATAATTTTAGTTATAAAGGAAGACAGTGGAAGTGTTTGTGGTTCTCCACCCCCCTCACCCCCCAAAACTGGGAATGTGAAAACAGAGGCAAATTCATATCTTAGAGAGGAATAAATCCTTAAGGTTTCATCATCATTTTGGTACTGTTCGGAGGATGTGGGCATATGAAAAAAAAAAAAAAAAAGAAGTGAAGAAATATCATTGATGTATTTAGACTCTATTGGATGAGGAGTTTAGATAGTTTTGATGTGAGGTGCCTCAATATTGCAGGCTGGTGTAAGCTGGGATAAGATAAGTACTAACTAAGGTGGGTGGAGGAAGTGCTATAGAAAAATTTCCACTCCTGTCTTGCTTTTCCTTATCCATCTTCATTGTTACAGTTCATTATTCTGACTTCTACAGTTGCTGTTACTATAGAAGGATGCAACTACAGTAGATAGATATGATAGATATGTGATAGATATGTGATAGATATGAGCTGGGCTGGTGAGATAGCATGTGACGGCAGTGGGATTCACAGAGCTGAATTGTCATGAGAATTTTTACTAGGGTTTTGATCTAGGAAGCTTGAGAAGAAACATCCTGGGAGATCTTTGTATACACATCAAAGTTAAAAAACTCCTTTGAGTCAAAAGCTACTGCTAGCATTTTTGGTAAAGCTCTGTGTCACAGTGAAACTCCATAGGCACCTATGGAAAGCTGATTTTTGGAAAGGTGACAAGGCTGTCTGTTCATCCAAGTAAGTGTCAGAAGTAAACATCCAAAAACTGAGCTTGTGATGTGATGAACTTTGGCATTTAAGGATTTAAAGATCATTTCTTCCTTTAATGAGAAACTTTCCAAGTATGTGTTTCCACAGCTAGTGAATTCCACAGTTATTTCAGATAAAGAATAAGTGAATGTTCATCTTGAAATTGTCAGACTTGTGAGTCCAGGTTTACTTTAATACAAAGCATTCAAGGTCAAATCTGCTAGCCCAAGGTGATTTTGCTTCTATCTTCATCACTGGATTTTGAGGTGGTTTTTTTAGAGTTAATAGCTTCAAGATGAGAACTGTGCTTGAAAAATGTCCGTGTTTTTCTGATGATTATAGAGGGACACTAGGACATCTGAACTAAATTTAGATAACTCACATGTGTAGGATATGTTTCTGGTCTATCTCAAGACATCTAATTTCCTTGAACATGTAGTCCAGAGTGTCAGTTTCTTTGCACCATGTGAAGGCTAAAAAAAAAAAAAAAAAGACTTTTCAAATGAAGGTTTTTACTAGTTTCACAGTAAGAAATTGAAAGACCATTTAATAAGTAGGGAGAAAATCTGTCATGGATCTAAACTTTCCATGGCCAGGATTTTGTAAAGGTCTGCTGTGGTGTAACTTTGGAGGTGACCATCAAGTAACATCATGTAAGCCTAAAAGAAATGTGAAAGGTTTTAGAAAGCAAGTGCCTATGTTTCTGAGGATTGCATGCATACAGATGTGGGCCACAGATGTCCCATACTAGTTCCCCATAAAGTTTAACTAATGATTTAGGTCATTGTTTTTTTCCAAATTTCCAGAATGGAAACAGGGAATTACATGTGATTACTTACAATTCAATATTTCAATAAATTTGCCTTTTAATTTACATATAACTTAGGTTTTAAAATCACTGGAGTATCAAATGTTGTTAAGAATTTATGAATGTCCTTGCCTGGGGCCCCTGAACACTGAAATCTATTGATGAAAAATATTTCTGTGTGTCTTTATCTTCCAACAACTAAATCTCTTAGTGTTTCAGCAACCAGCATTTTTAGTGTTCAGAAGATATCAGTATGCATGTATTTTTGTCCCAAGACTGACAACCAGATCTTCAATAGGAGCACATAAGAACTTATTGTTTTCTAGACTTACCTACATTCATTTATTTCCAGATGACAGACAAATAGTCAAAAAGCAGGTTTCATCTCACTTATAGTAACTCAATACTTTGGATGTGACTTTTCCTGCCTGTGTGTTGGATATGGCACAATCCTTAAACAGAAGTAGAAGCAATTGCCTGTAGCATGTTTTGGCAATGTCAACAGGGAGCAATTATCACTGGATTTTAAGCCAGAGCTGATCATATGTTTGCCAGCAAATGAGGTACCAGTAGAAAATAAGTTCATTAAAGCTTTTGTTACTGCATATACCATTGTTCTGAGTTCTCCTTGCAACTGGTAATTCACCTTCAGGTATGGAAATAAACATCGTAAAACCAGGTATTTTTTTCCTAATAAAGAATGGCCTTGTAAATATTTTTATGGTTGAAATTAGATGTACAGATAAGATGGAGTGATAACTGCTCCTTGGTGAAAGAAATCAGTTTCCAGTTTAAAGTGGAAAGAAAACAAAGAGACACATACAATTATATGATACAGGTTTAGGGTAATGTCTTTAGTTAAGCCATGAATCTCATTCAGTAATGAACTATGTATATCATAATTTAATCCTCTGAATTGCATTTAGTTAACTTTTCTTCTAGGAAGGGAGTTAAGAAGGCAAATATATTTCTCTGGATGGTTTTTGTAAAGCACTTGCTGGCTGTGTGAATACAGGAAACTTTGGGAAATTAACATTTGGACAAGGAACAAAAATTGTTGTAATACCAAGTAAGTGAGAAGTGAAAAATTTAATATATAAACACTAACAACCTAACTTCTGTTTCCAAGATTCAGCTTCTCATATCAATCCAGTTTTACACTTTTTAAGCATATAATTTGTTTGAAGGTTTAAGAAATCTTGTCTCTGTTCTGGTCAGTACCCATAAGACTGAAAAACCTTCCAATATTGATTTTTCTTATGCCAACCCCATGGACTTCCCAAATTACTGTGTTACAAGGGCAGTGGTGTGGAATGATTCAGACAAATCTTTTTTTTATTCTTCTAAAATTGGCACAATAATGGTTGCAGAGAAATGTTACAATGCCAAATACTGTCCTTTTTTGTATCCATGCTTGATCTGAAATATCTTAAGTGGAAAAAACAGTGAAATATAAAATTTACTTGCTTTTACAGACCCCAAATATATACTACTGTGGACAGTAAAGTATTACTTGATGCCATTTGTGATAAGATTTCATTTAGCAAAATTTTAACCAACAAAATTAAATTTCTGTGGATACAGTCATCAGCACAGTAAGACATTTTGTTTCATACTGGCTTCTAAATATTTTGGAAAGACAATCTTTATCATTCAGGAGTGATTGGGGATCTGTTAAATTCTTCCTGTAATGGTTTATGTAAAGTGCCATGTCACAGTGCTGCTGGTTATGGAAAGTTCACTTTTGGTGAAGGAACTCGCCTGTTTGTGCTTCCAAGTAAGTCTTCCAGGAAAAATAGTGATCTCAGATCATAGTGTTTCAGCACATTCTGGATCCAGAGAGAGTCCATTCAGTGCAATTCCTGTGTCTTCAGCAGAGCTGGATGCAGAAATGTTCTTGTGTTTTGATCATAGATACCTTCTCTGAGAGATTCAGATTGAATGATGAATTCAGATTCATCCTAGAAGTGTGCAGCAATATAAATCAGACAGGCTAACTTCAAGTTTCTGTTAAATTCTGTTCTGCCTTTGCAGTTTCAATGAGGTACTTTTATAGAGGAGTTTGTATTCAAGCCCTTCAGTGCCAGGTTTTCATTTCCAGGCTAATATCTGATAAAATACGTAGATTTTTCAGGGACTATGAGACAAGTAGCTACTAATTTCCTACCTATTTTGAGACTTCAGCAATGCTAGTTAAAAACTGCTGCATTATCCGTGCAAACTAAGCAATTAAGAACTAATTGGAAGTTTAATGGACCTCCTTTTTGGGTTTAGATATTTGAGCTACTTAAAATGTTGTCTTCTACTAGGTTGATTGACTTCATTGTCTATTGAACACTCATGATAAAATGGTCATTTGTGCTGCTGTTGAGAGGCAGATACACCTGAGAAACAGAAATCAGTAAAATGAACTTTCTTTTCACTTAGTAGTAAGAAATCAGAACAAACTTTTGTCAATAGGAAAGAAATTTCCAGTTTGCAGTTTTAGTTTAAAGAAAAGGAAGGAGGAAAGGAAGAAAAACAATAGAGACAGAATTTCCCATAAAATATTTATCTATATATGACTGTTTATTTTTTTTTTCCATTTTATACTATGAAAGGGAAAACTTTTCTTTATAGTCAGGTCCTGGGACTCACCAGGATGATTTTAGCAAAGAAGTGTTTAAGTTCAAACTTCAGAGTTGATTTTTGTAGAAGGGTCTCAGGCAGTGCAACTGTAGGAGGAAGAAAGCAGATATTTGGACAGGGGGCACAGTTAGCTGTGACACCAAGTAAGTGTAGTCTAGTTAACAACACACAGCTTTTTTACCTGTTTCTATTAATACTCTACAAAATGTGGAGATCTGTCTGGCTTTGAGGATAAAGTGTGGGGGGAGAGAAATTGAAAGCTGAATGTAAATCATAAGACAAATACTCAGTAGTATTAAGCAGTTTATTCTAATGAGTGTAAGTTTTCACGTAAGAAATAAACATTACTAAGGTATTCTTATGAAAGCTGGTCAAAAGCCAGGGAGCCTAGGTTCAGTAGAGTAAGGTGATCAAATTTACTGAAGGACATGAAAATACAGTTTGAAGGGCCAGTTTCGCTTGCACTGAATTAAAGCAAAAAATATCTGAAGTTTTCCAAAGCTAACTTGGAAATGTATCCAGCTCAAGTTATCAGTCCATAATGCTAATCTGTAGAGTGTCATTCTTCTTTTGTTGCGACAATCTCAAATACTGCAGGAATCTTACAAGCAGTTTTCCTGTCTATACTATGTAGGGATCAGGCTAAATATCTTAGTAAGTTCTGATTCTCGATTTGTGATCAGAATGGTATTTCTGTCAGATTTTGCTGTAGATTCATAAGTGAGAAATCATGGTTCTGCAGAATTCTGTGATAAGCATTTATCTTTGCCAAAGGGCAGAAAATATTGGGGTGAGGGTGGTGGTG
>NW_009621312.1:0-10054 GCF_000690535.1 Cariama cristata | reverse complement strand
GAGGTGAATGCTGATAATGAAAAGGGATTTGTAGAAAACGATAGGAGGAACCCCAACGTTTTTTTACTAAGTGAGTGCCAGAAAGTGTAGTTTAATTCATCTACAGACTTTACTTGATACAGATCCTATTCAAAATGCAGTAAGTGATTTATGCCCCGATGAGGTGCGAAAAAGAGGACTACATAAGTTGCATTCACGATATCTTCATTAATGGATTTATTGCATTATTGCAATCTTACACAAATAAGTCACCCAGTTAAATAGATGTGGGATCACACAATATATGCAATGAATAGCTGAAATGTGCATATCCATCACAGAAATTCATTAGGACTATGGTTAATTATTTGACTGCAAGGGCAAGTCCTTTTTCTCTCTCTCCTTTATAATTTAGTCTGCATATAAGATCTGAACTGTTAGTGAGGAACAAAGAATGAAGGCTTGTAGTTAGGGTGCAAGCATTTTCCTGTCTAGGTAGCTTACAGAATGGCAATGTTTCAATGAGATTTCAGATATATGCCTAGATTTTCTTTACTGGGTTGAGTAAGTCTGGGATGGGATAATCTTGGTTCATTCCTGTCCAGAAATCGTCACAGATCAGACGTTTCCCTGTTTTGTGTACAATTGCAGAGCAGGAAAGGTTTTTGCAAAGGAATTAAATGATGTGTGAATTCAGGAACCAGTTATAACAAGTTGCAGTTTGGCAAAGGAACAAGGCTCAGCGTTAAATCAAGTAAGTACATGATCTGAACAAATGTATCTTGAGAAGCATTGGCGAACCCAATGCTTGGAATTGGTAGTACATAGTGGTCCTGGGAAGGGAATCTTCTTCCATATCTACTGCTTCTAGGGCTGAAACGATAGCATGGCTGGAACATTCGATGTAAGGACAGCAGCAAGAAAGTCTGGGGTTTTTTGTAAGGTCTGATAGTAATAACTTATGAAGAGTAGCTGTTATGAGAGGAGTCCTTCTTACAGTAATTACAGTGGAAGGTTTCTATGCACACAAAAGAAGCAAGGACTAGATTCCCAGCAAAATGAAAACAGTGGAAATCAGCATGGAGTACCAGAGAGCTGTGACAAATCTTTCCCCAAACCACAGAATTGTCTCCTTTCTCAAGCTGTTTGAGCTTCATAGTATTCATTGGTAGAAAGAGCCATTGCAGATAGTATAAAAGAATGGGTTTTCCTTGTGCTTTTCACATTTATCCCTTTTGAAGAGTACCTCACGAGCTACCCATATGTGGAATTACATGAGCAAGAAACAGAGATAGGAGAAGATGGCTCTTTAGAGAATTAGGAAGTCTCTGCCCTATTGAAAAGTTATTTAATATGCATTAACAGAAATAGAAAAGCCTACAGAAGTTCTGCTGCTGTGAAATACTGGACCAGGTGTCTTAGCCAGACAATCTGACTGCTCAGTTACATCTTCCCCTGCAAAACTGTTCAGGACTGGGGAGTGAAGTGCTTCTGTTAATATTTCTCACTCTTTACCAAGGCATAGCTTTCTCTTAGTTTATTGCAGCCTATGCCAAAGCATTCCATGTTCAGGGCACTTCATCTTTCTTGACCTGTAAAAAGTATTGACGTGAAACCTGCTAGGAGATAGAGAAAAGACAACCCAGCCCTCATTTTGTGGGGATATCTAACAGGCATTTTGTACATACAGTTCTATTTCAATGACTAGAGTCTCCTGCCATGGAACCTGAAAAGTGCAGAAAAGCATGGGGTTTTTTGTAAGGGAGATTTTGACAGTGTGTATTCAGGAAATGCAGCCAGACTCATCTTTGGAAGAGGAACAAGGCTGCTGATAAAGCCCAGTAGGTATCTATTCTCCAATATGGTTAGGAAAGAGAGAATGCTTTAGGTCTTTTGTCAGATCTTCCTTAAAATGTAAAGGGAAGAGCTTCTTTGAAATATGAAGGAAAGAGGGCATGGGGAAGAAGAGCACATTCTAAACAATTAGCTTTTAACTTCTCTGTCATGTTGAAGTGAGTGGAACAAGTCAGGAATTGCTATAAAATCAATGAATGACCTTTGTGTTGTGCAAGCACCATGTTAGTCAGGATGAACCCTACAGGGGAATATGTTTGAGATTAGTGTTCATGAACAACATTTGTTTGCTCAAAATATTAGGTGCAATTGGCTTCTGGGACTTAGGTTTGGATCCCTTACAGAGTTCATTGCCAACTAAATAAACAAGAAAAATTGGACCTTAAATTTGCTTGCTCTGGGAGTTTCTTTCTGTTTATTTTTTCTTGACTTCTTTCTTTTATGGGTCTGGTCCTTTCCTTAGCTTCTGAGATTGCCCAGCTGGTTGATCTGTCTGAATTCCTTCTTTAGACCATGAGAAGATTTAGAGACATCTCTGTTAGTTGTTTAAAAAAATGATGGGAATTTCATCCCACTTTGATGTGTCTAACAGTGTGTTCTGGATTTTAAAGGCTGAGGCTTCTCTCAATTTTTCTCTTCACAATTTTTGTATAGAGGCTTATTATTGTGGGGTAACTGAGTCTTCCTGGAAACTCATTTTTGGGAGAGGCACAAAACTAATTATGAAATCAGGTACACCTTAAAACAAATAGTTGTTTCACATTATAAATGCAAGTCTGAGATTCTCCAGTCCTCCTAACTAGGGCAAAAATTGCTCTACTTAAAAATTGTCCAAGGAGCCTCAACTGTGTTAAGCTAACAGGGTAATGGGCTTGATTTTCTACTTCATGCATTTCAGTATTGTTTCTATCTGCATTTCTATGGAAAGATCAGAGGCATGCATCTAGAAAGACATCCTAATTTGGAGTCAAAGGTATGTGACAAGGGTGACATCTGTTTTCGCCCTTGATCTCTTTTGAAAAATGCGTATACTTGTCTGGACAAAAAGTTGTGTGTGGTTTTTGTTAGTGGATATGTCACTGTGTGAATTCAACATTCAACTGGAAACTCACTTTTGGAAGTGGGACACAACTGATGGTGAAACCAGGTAGGTAGAAACCCTGAAGGAGTAAGGGTAGGAAAGTCTAAGTCCCCTTTCTGTGAAACAGCCATTAAAATTCCATTCTTTCCTTCTGGGGGCAATCAAAGGTCAAGGTTGGCCTTGCATCGGGGAAAACAATTATTATAAAGCTAAATATCTATTTGGAGGACTGGACTTTCCTGTATGTGTCATTGAGAGCTATAACATTTGTGAATGTTCAAAATAAATCTAATGCATGTTCTGGAGTAATAACTCCAGTAATAATGATTTTCTGGGCAGCCTCTATTGACGTCAGTTGTCCTCATGAGACAACAGGGACAGAGCATCCATCCCAGTGGACTGTATGCTGGATGTTTCTTTTCCTTCAAAAAGAATAAACAAATCACTCAGTTACAGCTTTCCACACCTGGAGAGAGGAGTCCTACCACAAATACGCCTCTTCTTCCCTGCTACATCTTCCCAGAATCTCCCAGACCTGCAAAGATGCTCTCCGTCTTTTTTATTCCATCACCCAAAACATTGTCCTCATTAATTCTCAGAAGCTGCAGTTCTTGTCTCTGCTGGGAAAACTGTCTTACCTTTTGCTCTGCTGCTCCTGCTTCTAGCTACAGACAGGTTTCCATCCAGGTTTTCACTCCTTGGCATAAAAAGCTGGGCTGTCTTGGAAAGAAAACTGAACAAGCAGGGCTTTGTTTGGGAATCAAGAAAGGTATTTTGAAGATTTGCACTATGTGCAGGAAGGTCCAGGGGGAGATCTCTGCTTTTAATGTTGACCTAATCCTGAAGGAGGAATTTTGCTGTTAATCCTTGTACCAATTCTTTGCATGAATGAAGGACAAAACGTGGAGTCGGTGGGCATCTCTGACAAAACTGAAAGAGACTATCAACTAGGAAAATCTGTAAAGGAAATCGAAGTTAAAGTTGGCAAGGAATTTACTTGGGTAGACTTGTTAAAAGAAATACCAAGCAGGAACTAAACTGGAGGACAAAAAAGGGGTTTTGTTTTGAAGGCAAACACTGTGTGAATAGCTATGGAAACAAATTCACCTTTGGAAGCAGAGTGCAGCTAAGGGTAAAACCAAGTAAGTTTTAAACCATTTTCTGCTCAATATCATAAAAGAAAGAAAGATAGAAAATAACCATACTAGTGATATATTCTGTGATTTGAAGAAAGGTGTACAAAGGTATGCCCTGAATTATTCAACTCTGTCAGTAATCTATTTCCTTCCTTTCAGATGAGCAGTGTGGGGTCCTAAACCCATTTGCTGAGGGACAGGCATTTGTGCTATGAACATGCAAGCACAGGCTGACTTTCTCTTTAAGGATGTGGATAAACTTGTGTTCTTGTTAAGCTTAAAAGCACTGTGTGAACTACGGCAAATTCACCTTTGGCAAAGGGACACAACTTCAGGTTTTGCCTTGTAAGTGCTCCTACCTTATTGTAGTCTCCTTCCACATGTGCCAATGGGCAGCAGGCTTTGTAGCTTCTCTCTTCCTGGGCTTGCGGCTTTTCAGCTGTGGGGTTACATGCTGCCTGCTCTTCTCCGGGACAGGATTTAGCTCAGGGTAGAAGCAACAGTCCTCACAAATGGGATTTGTATCCATAAGTCAAATAGTGCTCTTGATCCCACAGAGAGATCAGGGTGGAGGATCTTCACTTCAGGATGTAGATGACTCCTAATGACAATCAGCACTGTCTAGTTGGGCTATGGATGCTCAGCTTTGCCAAGTATTTGGGAAGGTTTTTGTTGAGAGAGGAAATGCTGTGCGACCACAGGAGTTGGCATGTATAAACCTGTCTTTGGCTCTGGAACGAGAATCACTGTTAGGCCACGTAAGTCCAACACTACTGCTATGCTTTCTCTTTTCTTTAAGGCCTTTCTTGGTGTGGTTGAGAGCAGCAGTGTGGCTGGGTGTTTGGTCAGTTCTGACCATATCTAGCGATGGACTTTGCTTTAAGGGAATGTGCCAGCTTGGTCCAAAACAAGTTATCTTTCTCTCAGTTTGGCTGAGATGGACCAAGTGGTAACATGCCTGCTCCCAAATGTCCCAGTTGCCCGGTGGGGAGGTTCTCCTATGGCACTGCATCCTGATGGGGATTGTGCTGCAGTGGGAAGAGCAGTCACCCTTCTGCTGCCCCTCCTAGCCTAGGGGTAACTGGGCAAAAGCTTGGGGAGAGGTGCTGCTTCTGAAATGGCTTGCTGGGCTTGTGGTTGTGGAAGGAAATACTGTGCAATATTGGCTCTGGCTTCAGCAAGCCGACCTTTCTCTCAGGGACCAGACTGTCTGTCCAACCCAGTGAGTGCCTAGCTTTCCTGTGTGCTTTGTCAACCGTCCTTGAGTGTCCACTGGAGTGCCCTGTATATATACTTGTTATATCTGAATCAACTTTCAGAGGGGAAGGAGAACATAGCTGTTATGTTGCTCTCATGCTTAAAAGTGTTTCCAGGTAGAGAATTTCTTCTGTTTAGGGAAACATACTCTGGACATGGTGCTTCAGGCTGCTTTCACTCTGGACAAAGGGTGGACAGTGAAAGGAAGAACCTAATGTGGCTGAACAGACAGCCAGATGTGGAAGGACCCTCCAAAAAGCCAAGCAAGTGAAATTGCCCACCACTGACTCACTCTGCAGAAATGCAGCAGGTTCTCATTCTACTGTGAGCATCCCGCTTGCCCCGGGTGTAGGTGAAGAGGCTGCCAGTCAGCCCCACTGGTGGAGGTGTTGCCAGCTGCGAGCTAACCCTCTGGGTTTCTGTAAAGTGCTCTGCTGTTGTGACAACAACGTCAAATTTACCTTTGGCTCAGGGACTAAAGTCACTGTCCTGCCAAGTAAGTGAATTAATGCCTACGTCTTGCAATCTCACCCAACAATTATGTCCTAAGGCTGTGCTCTAGCAACAGCACAGGAGAGGAAAAGTAAACAGAACTCTCAGGGAAGGCTTGTGTTGTTGCTAAACTAGAAAACTGATGGACTTTGCAAGGGAGCAGAGCAGACATGTAACACATAGTGGTCAGACTAAATTAGAAAACAAATGGCAGGATAGTACTTTTCCGGGACCAAGCCACTTTCGTACTTTGTCTTGAAAAGGTCTGGTGCCAGTGAACGACTGGTATTCTCCAAGCAGGCTGAGAAAGTCATCCCTGAGTTTTTATCTTTCCCTCATCTTGGTGTTGGTGCTCCCAAGGCAAGTGCTGTCTCCTGTCCAAGGGTCTTGTCCCTCTCCTTGCAAAAGGAGACCAGCAGGGTTAAGAAAGCAAGTAGAGTCTTGGGTTCCTGTTAGGGTGTATAGCATTGTGTGAACATCGACACAAGAAAACTCCAGTTTGGACCAGGGACGAAGTTGCATGTTCTGCCAAGTATGTTTTCATCTCTTGCTTTTTCACTTTATGCCATCTCCTCTTGCTGCATTCCTACTTTTAGCCAGCTTAAGACCTAAAAGAGAAGTCAGACGGACAGCTGGAAGACATGGAGGATTTGTTTTTCCCTATTCATGGCATGGCTGGGCAAAGACTTGGGGAGAGGTGCTGCTTCTGAAGTGGCTTGCTGGAGTTTTTGTTACGGAAGGAAATGCTGTGTGGTTATGACTACAGCAAGCTGACCTTCGGCTCAGGGACCAGACTGTCCGTCCAGCCCAGTGAGTGTGTGGCTTGCCATTGGTCTTCCATAGGTCTCTCTTGCAATAGGAGTGCTTTTATATTCGTCCTTTTATTTTACCTTTGCACACCTGAAATGCCTTCTCTCCCATCACAGGCTCTGAGAATGCCTTCAGTGTAGTCTTTAATGAAGTTGTAGTTGGACAGAGTAATTCTCACCTTGAGGTCTGCATGATTTTTGGAAAAGTGTCATCCGTGCCTTGCTGGGAAGGTCCTTGTCAGCCACAGTGATGGCTTCCTTGTTATGGGGAGATGACAGCGTTTGTGCATTGGTTTTTCTTGCTGTGAGTGTTGGTGGGAACAGGTACACCTTTGGAGCTGGGACAAAGCCAAGTGTGAAGCCTTGTGAGTACTGTCAAAGCTACTTTTTAGCCCTGCAGGGCAATGCAGGAATGTCAAAGACATGTAAATATAGGGAAGCCTTCCTGTGAGCACACAGAACCCTCTGTTCTCTCTCTGGCAATGGAAAAGCTGTGAGCTGCTGTGGGAGGAGGGGGGTCCAGGCAGAAGTTTTGTCTTTAGGAAGGCAAGAAAGCTCCTTACAAAGGCATGTAAGTGCCATGAGATTGAGAGAAATGCATGTGTCTAAATAGATGTATCCTGAGCAGTGCTGGTCACTCCTGAAGGGGCTTGAAGGCAGCATTGCAACCCTTGTGGGCAAGCACACTGTTGGAGGAAGAGCAGCTGTGTGTTAGCCTGGTATGAGGGGAAGGATGCTGTCGTAGCTGAGGAATTAGTGATTTCCCTTGCCTTTCACTGTTTTTTTCCATACTCTGCCAGGAAAAAGAAATGTCAGCCTCTTCTGCAGGTGTTGGTGTTTCCTCCCTGCTAGCTGCAGAGTTGTTGTAAATCTGGCCGTGGCAATTTGCAGGGGCAGGTCTTGGCAAGCTCACTTTTAGGCATGGAAGAAGACTTTCTGTGAAACCCAGTAAGTAGCTTTGTGTTAACTGGCTCTTTGGATGAAATCTTGGGGAGGAAGAAGGACCTGGTGGCAGCCCCATGTGGGAAGAGGGAATGAGCAGCGCATGGGGTCAGGGCTTTTTAACTTGCTCTGCTGAGACTTCATTGCCTCTCCATATGAAGGCTTCCAGTCAACTAGATCTTCGCGATCACTTCACATTCCCTGACAGGGAGAATCAAGCTGCAAGAGGAGCATCTGTTAAGCTTCAGTGCTCAGGTGGGACTGGGGGATGTTGAGGAGAGACAAGTGAATTTCAATGTGCCCCAAAGGAGCACTTTGTGTGTTCCCAGGCAGTCACAGCGAAGCTACCAGTGCCACCATTCCTGAGGTCATGCTGTTTCTTCACAGCTCCCCCCTGCTGTTTGTGGTTGTAAAGACCTCAAGCCATAGGGTTCTGGGTGAATTATGGGCAGAGTAACACGAGTAACACAAACCTCACCTTTGGGAAAGGCACAAAATGCTCTGAAAATCCCCATCAGTGGCGGTGACTTTTTTCTCATCTGTCCACCTGGGCACATGGTTGGACTTACCACTTCATGCGTTTCACAATTGTTTCTACCTGGAGAGGTCAGAGGAATGTGACTAGAAAGACATCTCGATTTGGAGTCAGAGGCATGTGACAAGGGTAATACCTGTTTTCCCCCTTGATCTCTATGGGAAATCTTGGACTATTTTCTGGAGTAAAAGTTGGGTGCAATTTTTGTTAGTGGATGTGTCACTGTGTGATACCTGGAAAGTTGCCTTTGGGAGTGGGACACAACTGATGGTGAAACCTGGTAGGTAGAAACCCAGCCTGAAGGAGTAAGGATAGAAAATTCACATTCCTTACTTGGGAAAAAAAAGCAACTGAGCTGTGTTAGAAACTGGCCTGCACAGGCATGGCGTGTGTCTGCATGTGTGAGAGAGAGGGAGGGCAGAGAGAACCAAGACAGACATTTTGAAGGTGTGCAGTGTGTGCAGGAGAGTGCAGGGAAGATCTCTCCTGTTAGGGTCGAGTTTTCAGGGCTGAGAGAGGAGTTGTGGTCATAATACTGCATCTTTTCTCTAAATGGGACAAGGGTGAACTCAGAGGTCCTCTCTGTCAGAGCTGAAAGGGATGATCAGGTATGGCTATTGTAAAAGTGCCCAGCCAGAAACACACAGCTGTGGAAAGAACAGGTAGTGCAGGGCAGACGTTAAGTCACATCTAGGGTGAAGGGTTTTTGTTGTGAAGGCAAATGCTGTGTGACTAATTATGGCAACCAAGTCATCTTTGGAGGTGGAACTCAGCTAAGTATAAATCCCAGTAAGTTTTAAAGCCTTTTGCTGCTCCATTTGGTGGAAGAGTTTTCTGGTCATGAGCTAGTGTTAGTAAAGTGCAGGGAGACTGGTTGAATCTGTGAGGCTTTTTGCTTGGCTTTCTCTGGTAGCAGCAGGGACCTTGTTTCAACAATGCTGTGAATCTACTCCTTCTGCTTACTCCTACCAGCTCCTGCTCTCTGCCTTTCACATAAGCAGATCTGGGTCCTGAACTCTCTTGTTCAGGGACAGACAGATTGTGCCATGGCCATGTGTACCTGTGAGAGTTGACGTGGGTTGGTGATGGCTCTGACCAGCACAGACTTTGGTGGTTGTCCTTTGTGCTGCTGAAGAAAGGCTGAATTGATAATGCTTGTGCTTGCATCTGAATCCCTTTTGTCATCTCTATTGGACACCCGTCAGACAAACACACAGAGCAAATGCAGGTTTTCCTTGTTGTCTTCCAGATCCCTCCTTGCCAGGGCTACAGTTATTCTTGGGTTAAATGCCTGGTGTTGATGGGAAGGAGCTGATTTCCCACACGTTAATTGCAGAGTAACTGGCATGAGAGCTGATGGTTTTTGCTGGGGTGTGAAGGACTGTGTGAATTCAGGGAACTTCAAACTGGCGCTGGGGACAGGGACACGCTTGGTTGTGAAGCCCAGTGAGTACAACTGCTGCCCAGCTGGGGGGTATTTCTTGTTATCCCAATCCTCTCCTTCCACCTCCGTCAGTGCTTATGTTTAACTGATTGGATCAGGCTTGCTCCTGGCCCAGTGGACAGCAGGCTTTGCAGCATGTCTCTTCTTGAGATTGTAGCTCTTCATGTGTGGAGTTACATGCCAGCAGCTTTTCTCCAGGACAGGCTTTGGCTCAGGGCAGAAGCAGCAGTCCTCACAAAATGAATTTGTACCCAGAGGTCCAATGGGTGATCATGCCAGGTTGGTCCAAAACAACCCTTATTACTCTCAGTCTGGCTGGGTTGGAGAAAGTGGCGACATGCCTGCTCCCAAATGCCCCAGCTGCCCCGTAGGGAGGCCGTCCCAGCCATTGCATCCCAGTAGGGTTTGTGATGTGGTGGGAAGCACTGTCACCCTTCTACTGCCCCTCCTAGCCTTGACATGGCTGGGCAGAGGCACTATTTCACTTAAGACAGAAAATGTAAGCTGCCAGAGGAGTCTCTGAAC